>NC_056732.1:57111949-57379449 GCF_019279795.1 Protopterus annectens
AACCACAGATTTTATGAGGAACAGAACAAAAATATGAGGCATAAATCTGGAAAGTTTTCACATGTGGTGGTGGGTAGGGACTTTAGGCTCTTGTTACTTGTACCTAAGGTACAGGGTTTGAGCCTGAGTACCTGTAGCCACCAGGTATATTCACCTGGGGAATTTCACTCACACACACACACACACACACAGCTAGTTCTGTTCTTGGAAAACCACCTTGCAAGTAGCATTGCTTCTCAACTAATTATCAGCAGCATTACCTTTGCTGCTGTCCATTCTAGCCTCGTGGCTTGTTCCGTTCTCAGCTTGCAGCTTGTAAAACTTAACTCTGCAGGCTGCAGCAGCTTTATTCAGCCATTAACAACTAAGGAGTTCCAGCACCTCGTAGATGGCCAGAAATTAATGCATGCACATTGAGCTCAATTCCGACAGGTGTGTTTCATGGAACTGACGTCACAGAGCACGTGATGACGTCAGCTCAAAAAGCAGGAAAAAAATTTCAAATAAAACAGATGGGATATTCGGAAATGAAGGGGTGCCACTCAGGAATCATGGCACCTCATTATTTGGACCACAAAACTTGGTAAAAACTGAGTAATTCCATATGTTTGGGAGGTATGGCACTATCTGGCCAAAGGTATTTCGGTTCATAGGCAAGTGCTAGGCTAGCTGCCCTTGTGGGCCATTTTAAATCTATAATTTCCCCAAAGATGAGACTTAAACACTGCAACTTGTGTACATGAGGTAAACACGTTAATCATTATGGCAACCCCCAGCCCCAAAGACAAATGTGAAATGTATTTTATAACAGCTTGAAACAGCTCGCTAGAAGCAAGTGTCCCTTTTCATGGGCAGCCTATGGGCGCTGTTTTGTTAACTGACTTGATCAGTGACATAGTCGACAAATGAATGCTGAGTGAATCAAACCCTGAACTACAAAAGCAGCTCATAACATCTCTCATCCGGATAGATTGCTGTTGCCCAACACAAGCTACATAAACTTATACAAGATTATGTATAAATATTGGTTGATTGTCATTGCAATGTCTTTCAGCTTTTCTCGGTTAGGGGTCACCACAGTGGATCACCAGTCCACAGATTGATTGGCAGTGGAGTTTTATGGTGTTAAGTTGCCAGCCCAGCACTCAGCCTTCACAGAAGGCGCACACACACGCACCTACCTGCATGTCTTTAAAGCTCACTTGACCGCAGGGAGGACATGCAGATTCTGCACAGAAGGCACTCCAGCTGAGAATCATTGGTTGCCTGTCATTGATACTCCTAAATTACTTAGCAGGTTGACGTAGTCTATAGAGTGAGGTCAGATACAGTGTTAACACAGTCCAGGAGACATTGTGCCTGTGAGTTTGAGGCAGTGTATGCATTCCAGTCCATGGAAGGTTAGTTAAAGTCTCTCATGAATAGGGTATGTGGTTGATTATTGAGTGTTTCCAGTAGGAGTAGGTATGAGTTATAACATTCTCGAGGCATAGATGATGACCTATAGTTAGCTAGGATATGGGAAGGAACTTTATCTCTGGTGACCTGCACTTGGATGAACTCCAGGGCATCATCCTGTTAAACCAACCTGCAGGTATATTTATTGCTGATGTAGGTCAAGACACCTACAACTTTAGCCCCTGTTTGTGCTGCTGTTGGTGTAAATGTGTGGAAAGTGCTGTAGCCTTGCACTGTCAGACTACTTCTGTGGCACTAAATCAGATCCCGGTAATGGCACTGAAGTCTATATTCTTCAGAGAGGAGAGATTTTAGGATGTGGAGTTTCTTGTTGAGGCTCCTACTATTTTAACAGTGATACCTTAAGGTTGCTTTGAGGTTTTTTTTTTTTTGCATGTTGGAAGGTTTGTCATTTTGGTATTGCCTAAATAAGGTTTTAAGAGGGAGGATAAAGCTTTAGCCAATCTACAAAATCCCAAGGGTACAGGTGCAGACCATCTTTAGCAAAGCAATGTGGTCTGTTAATCATATCCTTCCATGCTGACATATTTAATCCCCTTGGAATGACACTACAAACTAAGCAAATTGTTAAAATCAATCATTTTTTATTCGTACTGTGGCATCATCCTTGGTGAAGGTAGAATGTTGCTCAATGCAGGACATGTACCTATCTGCGACACATACTCAGAGAGATCCATAATGACTGTTTTCACATAGTACACAGAGGTACATCTCAGGTCATTTACACTCACATGGACTATGACAGAATCATACTTGTACCTGTGATGCAGTGACTTGAAGGTGTGCACGATATTGCTGATCCTGACTCCAGATAAGCAGCTGACTCTTATCTTCTCCTTATATAGCTGGGTGATTGAGACATCTGTGTATCAGTCAATGCAATTCCCTTTGAAAAAGAGTCCAGGGTAAAGTCTTTGCTTGCCTTATGGGCTTCGATCCTGGGGGACAATTTGGTGCGGGGTTATGTGCGGTGTTTGTTTTCCCAGCCAAGCTATTGCCTCCTGCAAAAACACTGCCACACTAGACTATCACAAATAAGCTCATTGCCACACTGGTCCTGCTGTAAAACTCCTTAGAAGCAAGTATACTGCGCTAATTGCGTATTTGCAATTCTAGCACTTAAGCTGTTGGAATCTCTCCCTCTCCATATAAAAGACCTCTCTTCTTGGTGCAACTTTACTTTACAATTAAAACATCTCCTCATACAAACCCAATGTAAATGTTTTCAGGATGGCCACATAACGTAATGACTCTTACTCCTTCTATACCTTCTTTAAATACCCTTATCTTCCTCTTCCTCTGTTCTGGACTGTCAGCCTCATTGGCTTTTATTGTCACTTGTACATACTATGTATATACAGTCTAGTTAATTTCTCTTTATAAGAAGAATGTAAGATCTTCTAGCTTCAAATCATGTTTGTAACCATCAAGCAAATACTAGGTAATTCATCATTCTCTTTTCTATTTGAACTTCTGTTGAATTTTGGTTTCTGATAAATTGCTTGTTAAGTTTATTCACAGCTGTATAAAACACTTTTTCTGTGACTGTAATCACCCGGGCTGTGCCTGAAATCGGTTTACTACCCCAAGAAGCAAACTTAAAATAAATTCCAGAAGACTAGTTACCATTTTACCAGAAGGCACATATTTTAATTAATCCCAAGATGGTACATTCTCACACTTAAATATGTGGAGCATGATGGTTACCTCCAAAATCAACAAAAGGATAAGACACTTACTCATCTGCTATGAAACCTGATCATAATAGTCTTCAAAGATGCATCCCACCTTTTGAAGTGCATGGAATGCTGCAATTATGCTATTAATTTGGGAAAAACTCCACTGTGTTAAAAACCTTTCTGACATCAAGAAGGTGTTTAACCAGAGCCAGATCCAGCACTAGGCAGGCCCTAGGCAGTTGCCTAAAGCCCAGGTCATCCTATGATGGCTGAGGCGCCCAAAAAAAAAAATGCAAAAACTAAAGAAAAAAAATTGTTCTCATTCGATGATTGGATTATGAGCAGATGATTTCTGACCTGCCCACTGGTTTAGTTCCTCCCTTGAAGAGTTGCTTACCTAAGCAAGTAACTCTCAATGTTGTTTCATCACATTGGCTTCTTCTATTTGGGTAGGATGGTGGGAGTAAGTTCCTTTATTGCAGACATTGGTGGCGTTTTTTTGTCAGGCAGCAGATTAAAATATTAAAACTTGTATCTCTCTTCTTTCCCTTAGTCATTGACTAATTATCTATATATCCTATTCCCCACAACACATTTAGTCTGTTTCCCCCAACTGGACTGTCAATCATTCGGTCAAATCTGCGGCAGATGCAGCAGATTTAAAACTGCCTGTAATGTGTTTCTGCCCTGCATATTTACTGACTACTGGTCTGCTTTATTAAAAAAATAGAAAGTTCAGTTCACCGTCTGCCAGCAAGCAACATCACTGGCCAAGAGAACAGACCGCAGAGACGTCAGACCAGGTTGCAAGACTCAAGCGATCGGGCCAGACAGACAACATTCTGTTACGTATTAGTGCCACAGTGCTGACCAAGCTTGTCCTTACCCACAATGCCCAACCTGAGGAACAGAAAGGATGACTACTAAGCAAAAAAAGGGATAAGTCAATGATCTCTCTTTTAGTGTCTACTCCAAGTCATTTGTTTCCTGCCTTTTTTTTTCTTTATGGGGAAAATGTATTCATAAAGAGAAGAGAAGAGGAGTCTGCTGGGAAACGCTGTATGAAATATGCATTGCTACTTGCTGGTGCATGACGCATCAGATTTTCACAGTGTCCAGATGTTTGCCTCATATTTGTAGTATAACTTGTCTCATCTGTTTTCTGGCAAATCACTGAGGATTGAGGTCACTAAATAATAACATGCACTCGAGTTTTCAGACTTCCTCTTATCCTTCACAAAATGCATGTTAACAAAAATCCTGTTATGGTAGCAACTTAGTTTATAAGAGCAATCTTTAAAATGTCTCCCTATTTTTGGGCCTTTGCTCCCCCCATTATTTTAGACTTAGCCCAGATTTGTTGTGCTAAGTGACTGAGAGGTATGCCATCCATTCGTTTACAGTATGACAATAATGGAGTGAAGTTTTACTTCTTCTATCATGGATCTTACATTATGCCATTATGGCAGTTCACTAGGGTTAGCACAGATGAAAAAGGCTGTCCCTCCTAAAACTGATGACTTTTGGAGAAAATAGTGAATTACACAAATAAATAATGACAATAATTACAATGCAGTATCAAACAGAAGAGGCTCAGCACGACCACGTAATAAAAATAATTATTTAATACTGCAGTAAAAGTAAGCGCTTTCACGTTTCAAAAACGTTTCTTCAGACTTTAACAACTGCCATTCACATTCATATGTTTAAATAGCATTGCAAAATCACATCAACCAATCAAATACCATTGCATCATTAATTGATGTTAAAATGTTAAAGATATATCAACAATAACAACACATTAATATATAAAAAACAATTAAACATATCATAAACTGTCCCTATTCAAAAATACTTTTCTAAATAACATTCATAAAATAGAAAATTATATATAAATATATAAAAATATATATATAGAAAAATATGGCATATATATATATATATATATATATATATATATATATATATATATATATATATATATAAAACAACTCTGCCTACAACTACATTTACAAACAGCCTATATAAAGAAATTTCATTCACAAACTATTGTTATAGCTTTTCAATGTGTATATGGCCGGGCTGATAGAAATGGTTTGAGTGTAACCCTATCATTTAAGCCATGCCCTTTGTGACTCTGTAACCTTATTATCCACTAAGTCTGTTTTCATTGTGAGACAGTACTGCTTTGTTTAGCAACTGTCTATCAATGTTTGTGTTATAAAATTTGAAATAAGAGTTTTAAATTAAATCCAACAATCATTGTAGAAATAAAGCAGAAAACAGTATGCAGACAAGAGTTTTGAACAGTTTTTATAGTAACTGGGGAGAAATAGCCAAGTAATGGGACTCCAGAATGGCTGCTGGGGGGGTGTATGGCAAGCTCCCAATCCATTACTCTGCCTAGGGCCCCATTTGACCATGATCCAGCTCTGCTTGTGATTGTACTGCAATTTTTAAACTGTATTTTACCTAATTGCTGCATTATTTCTGCTTTTTACTGTTTGTGACTGCATCATTTTCTGCAGTTGATTTCAACTGTATTATTAGCCTAGATAGCATAATCTAGATTCATATCTGCTGAATCTAGCCTGTTATTGATGCATTTGAGCACTAAACCAGCCATCTTACATTATGAAGGGTTCCCCTGCACCCTTGTGGCACAAGAGTGCAGATCCAGCCTTGTCTGACCTAGGGATTGCTGGAGAAAGGTTCACTGTGTGCTTTCCTATTGGGAGATTAGCTTAAAAGTGTTTATTTTTTTCTGTATTTAAGCCTCACTTTTGCAAGTTGCCGGTCATCGCACAGTGGGGGTTAGCAGTGCCCTACAAAGACACAAATGACTTGAAATACAGTATTTCCCTAGACATCAGTCAGTGGAATCCTCCCAAGCTTGTTAAGGTACTTACCTCACAGAGACAAGGTACAGGGTTTAATTCTCACCCCTAAAGGGAAATTGGCTACACTTAAAATGGCCTGCAAGGACAACTAGTCTAGTGCTTCCCTGTAAACCCTGCTGCACTACGGGCAACTCAGCTGCACATTTAGCAGCATTACCAGACTTACCAACTCTAGCCTTCAGTGCAAGCCCCTTTGTTAGTCCTAGGGCAAAAACTAGTCTAAATACCCCACTCCCTCCCTAATAGTACACATGGTAAAAAAACTGCTATAAAGGAAAGGTAACTTCCCATCATTTCTCCGACCAGCCTGATTAGCATGGACATCTTGAGGCAATGTAGCAATTGACTCATGTATACTGATGACCAAGTACTCCTAAAACAGACAAGTACCCTATGTAAGAAATATAATTACGTATGAAACTGGAATCAATTCTCTCACATAACAACAAAACCGGACAACAAACAGGTTGTCAGAACTCACTTCACCTCTCACACAAAATAAGGTCGCAACAGATAAACCTACATATGCAGAGGTACTCACTAGAAGTCTACAAAAAAATCAGAGACCTCCTAAACATAAACCACTTACACACACTGCTATGCAAATAGAAACCATTGCACTTAATAACAAATAAACAAGCATCTCAGCAAATAAGCCCCTGAGGTAAAACACCTCAAAGCCTAATGTCTTGGTCATAGGCAACTGAGACACACAGATGCCCCCTTCACCAGGCTGGACAAACAGAAGGTCATGACCAGCTGCCTGTCAGGTGCCAGGATCCATCAGATCATGCACATACTCAAGTCTCTCAAAAACAAGTACTGTTATGAATCCATCATAGTCCATGTTGGGGTGAATGACTTGAGACATACCTCTCTCGACTATATGAAAAGCGACATGACTGAAGTCTCAGATTATGTGTCCCAGGCAGGTATGACCCTAAGCAACATTCTAACTTCACCCAGGATGATGCCACAATATAAACAAAAAATGATCGACTTCAACAATTGGCTTAGCTTATGGTGTCAATCCAGGGGGATCCAGTATCTGACAGCCTGAGAAGACATGGTCGACAGGCTACGCTGCTTTGCCAGAGATGGTCTGCCCCTGTCTACTCCAGGCTTTCGGATACTGGCAAAGGTGCTTAAAACCCCATAGTGCCTTTTTTAGGCAATGTCAAAACAACAAAATTTCTGATGTAACTTAATGCTTGGAGTTTAAACAGGAAACTACACTACCTGGAAGCACTCCTCACCTTGGAAGATGCTGACATCTGTGCAGTCACGGAGACATAGTTCAAGGCTGCAAACAGCACCCCAGCCATGCAGGGCTACAATGACTCACATTTAGACCTCAAAAGGAGTGTGAAAGAACCAAAGGTGGAGGTGTATCCATCTTCATTAAAGCCAAGTACACCTTGATTGAGACTGGTCAGTGTGACTTTCTCAAACTACTCCATGTCCAATTAACTATAAGCAAAATACCCTACCACATCATTGCTAGCTATAGGACCCCTAATATGAACCAAAAAAAAAAAAAACACACCACCTACCTGGACTTACAGGAATCACTTGCCAAACAACCAAACACCTTAGTCATGGGAGATTTCAACTATCCTTTAATTGACTGGGTGACATACATGAGTACAAACCAGCTCCCCCCCAGAGGTTCCTTGACTTTGTCAATATAAATGCTCTGGAACAGATATTCTACACCCCCCCACAAAGGGCTCAAATGTCCTAGACATAGTACTCACCAACATGGAGTGATCATTGCACTCCCCCCTGTGTGATGCCCTCCTTGGTAAGTTTGGGCCATAAATCAGTCTCATTCAAAGTAACTATTGAACCTGACAGGAGCAAAAAAAAAAAACTTTTCAAAAGCAAACTACATCCTACTAAGTGATGGTATAATAAGTTTTATACCTCCACAATCACAGACAACAATGACGCCTATGCAGAGGTGTACATAAATGCCCTATACAAACACTTAAGTGTATAGACTTGGCTGTACCTGACTGGATCACAACTAGGTCCTCCTGAAAAAAAAAAAAAAACACATTGGTGGACCTCAAGTACAAACAGATTGTATAACAACAGGAAGAAACTGATGTCTAAGAACAAGAGGGAACTGACCCAGAAGAGGAAGAATTCCTTCCACAGCTTGAACAAGCAAATCAAAAATCATGTTAAGTCCTCTAAAGCAAACTATAAAGCTAAAATAGCATCCCTTGTTAAGGATAATCACAAGGTGCTCTTTAACTATGTCCAAAATCTAAAAGGGAATGCTCAGCTATGTGCCAGACTGGTAATGGATGGTACCACTCATACTAAACTGGAGGAAACTGCCAACCTGCTAGCTGACAGATTTGGCATAAACTTCACCCCGTCCCCACTAGCCATATGCCAAAGCATACGTGACACCAGTCCTCTGCCTATTATCTCTAGAGATCAGATCATATCTGTGCTATCCAAGGCAAAATAAAATTGCCTCAGTGGGACCAGGTTGCTTACTAAGCAATCTAAAACAGGACCTAGTGGATCCACTTGGTGTTCTCTTTAACCATAGCCTGAGAAGTGGGTTTGTGCCAGTTTGTGCCAGTGGAGTGGAGAACAGCAACAATGATCCCACTGCACAAAGCGGGCCATCAACCAACCTTGGGAACTATAGACTTAAACAAGCCTCATCTGCAGGTCCATGGAAAGAATCATCATGGATCTTATCAACAAGGACATATAAGCAAGCTTTGGACTCTAGACCCAACCCAGTTTGCCTTTATTAAACCTAGTAGACTTCTTCAAGAAAGTCACCAAAGCCCTGGATAAAACTAAGACAGTGCATACTGCCTATCTTGACCTAGCCAAGGCATTTGACACAATCCCCCACTCAGGTATCATTCAGAAACTCTCCCAGCTGGAGACTAACTTTTTTGTCGTTAGATGGGTAGCCAATTGGCTCACCAACAGAACAAATACTGTCAAAGTTGGTGATTACACCTCTACCAGCAGACCCTTCACCAGTGGTCTACCACAAGGATCTGTGCTGGGCCTTTTACTGCTTGGAATCTATTTCTCAGAAGTCCAGGTGAAAGTAGATGAATTCTGGCTTACCAAGTTCACTGAAGATTGCAAATTGTGTGCAATCACTGAGTCCCCCAACAATGTTAACACATTACAAGACGGGCTAACACAGACAAATGATTAATGCCAAAGCCACCATCTAAAACTAAATGCAAAAAAGTGCATTATTATGCCCTTTGGCAAAGCTGAATTCCCTGCTAATTACACTATTGACAGCAACCAAGTTCAAACCCAGTGGTGTGAGATTTGGGAACACAGGTTGATAGCAATCTGAACTTCATCCATCAAGTTTCCACAGTGGTAAGGAAGGTATTCTGTGTTGCACATCTGATAAGTAAGGGCATCACATCCAGGTATAAGGATGTTATAACTCCACTTGACCCTCATCAGACCATTAATAGAGTACAATGCTCCCTTTTGCATGTACCTCACCAGACACCTGTAGCAACTGGAGAAACCACAGAGGTTTCTTACCAAAAAAATACAGGGCCTCCAGCACTGGTAGAATTTTTAGTAGAATCTAGAACAGAAGCTGCCATTAAAAAAAGGAATAATTAGAGCATGTAAAATATTGCATGGTAACCATAATAATTAGAGGAGGTTAGAAAGGATTGGGAAGAGAGATTGGATAAACAATTCATAAAGAAACAATGGGAGGATATATGTATGTCTCCCAAATATGCCACAAAAGGATTTTTGCTTGGAAATGTTTACATAGATTTATTTATACTCCAAGTAGACTCCAGAAAATTTTTCTTCAGGTAGACAGCAAATGTTGGAGGTGTGATGGGGAAGAAGAGATACTTGAGAACATATTTTCTGGGAGTGCAGTGGGTTAGCAGACTTTAAGAATTTCCTGCAGGATGCACTGTTGGACATGGTGGGTGGGCAGATTTGTGTGATGAGGGAGATGATTTTTCTGAGCTATGACACAGAATCAAAACTGCCTAGACATGATAAGGCCTTGCTGTGTCTAATTATGGTGGATGCCAAAAAAGTAATTACTAGAAAATGGAAATCAAAATCTAAACCAACTACATTAGTGATGAATATAGTAACAGAGATAAAATAATTGGAACTGAGACCTTTAGAAAATGGTAAGAGCAAACTACACAGGAAAAAACAGGAATTGTGGGAACAATACATACAAGGGAGGAAGGAGGTTTAAAAGAAGGGAGGTCTTAAATGAACTATGTAATGTTTGCCTGAAAATGATTGGGCAGATTATAAATGATGTATAATGTTTTCCACTGGGAGTGTGTCAGTATGGTTTGTGATGTAAAATGCTTGCAACTAGGATTGTGTTGATGTGATTTGTTTTCATTTTATAAATGCATGATTGCTTATGTCGTAAGTGATGGTTTAATAAAGATGTTTCTTGTTTAAAAAAAAAGGGGGCAGGAAATTAATAATTTATGTAATGTTGCTTAGGTTATATGATACATAGCAATATACCTGAAATATAATGTCTGTTAATATATTTGTAGAAATGTAAATTTGCCTGTGTCACTCACAAGTGATAACTCAATGTTGTTTGTCTTTCGGCTTTTCCCAGTTAAGGGTCGCCATAGCAGAACTCCGGTCCGCTAATGATTGGCAGTTGTTTTGTTTTTTTATGGTGTCGAGTTGCCAGCCCGATGCCCAACCTTCAACGAAGGCTCGCCCATTCAACACATGTCTTTCAAATGCCCACTCAACCACGCAGACTCCACACAGAAGGCACTCCCAACCCAAGCCTAGAATCGAACGGGAGAACCTCTTGCTGTGAGGCAACAAAGTGATAATTCAATAAAGGTGTTTAATAAAAAAAAATAAAATACAGGGCCTCCAAACCAAGACCGACGTGGATAGACTGAAAGCTGTGTCACTGTACTCTGTATCTTATAGGCTGCTGACAGGTGACTTGTGCATAGCCTACAAGGCAGTCTTCGACCCTGCTCTGATGGAAATGCTGCACGTCTGCAAGTCAAATGGCACAAGAGTCACTCGCTGTAGGGATCTCAACCTAGCCTGTGGCATTAACAGAACATATTGGATAGACAGATATATCAGCCAGAGATTGCTGCTCCTCTGGAATAAACCTACAATTCACATGAATCCGAACTCCTCTACACACTCTAGACAAGTGGATGGGAGAATGCAAATTCACCCCGTGGTGGCACCCATGGCCCTCATGGAGAGGGGTAGTCGATGTTGATCATAGACTCACAGAAATACTTTTATCTAACAAAGGACAATTGGGGCAAGTTGGAAATAACATGGCTAGGCTTGTAAGGGTTCTACAACTACTAGCCTAGTGACATCCTTCAAACTTCTGGGCCACCTCCAACAGCACTAGCATAAAGGTTTTGAACTTTTATTTTCAAAATTAATGTGTGAAGGGATTGTGGCAAGAGTGCTTGCAACAGCTGTTAACATTGTGATAAAATGGCGATCTGACCTCAGATAAAAAAAAATATATACAATTCAACTCTTTAGGTGAGCCCGATTCAATCTGATGCTTTCTAGAATACTTAGCTTGTGCTTTTCAGGCATCAAATCAAGGACATTTCTGACAAGTGACTTTGGATGAAGGTCTGACAGTATAAATGACATGTGGGAACTGGCCAAAACTTTCAAAATAATCCTCCACATAGGAAATTATTGGCAAATAACTTTGATATAATCCTCCATATGAGAATTGCTGGCAAATTATGCAAACTAAATCTTAACGGATGCATTTATCAGTAAGTGTCAACTACTTTATCTACCAAAGTTGACCAAAAACATACCTTAGTACTCTTCAGAAATTTCTGATCTAGAGGCAAAGTAATTCAGGTTTTCAAAATAACCCAGTAACAATAAAGTAAATGGCACAGTTACATTTCTAGTACGTCTGTATACTAAAGGAAGGTCTGAACAGGATCCACAACTGGTAGAGTGAAGAAAAAAATCTTCACTCAAATCAAAAAAGAGGGCAACATACTTAGTTTCAGGAAGACAATATCCTCTTATTGCAAAATGGAAGGGCAAATACTAAAAAATTACTAAGACGTCTTATATTTACTTAATTTTATTGTAACTAATAACTGGTAAATAAAATGATCCTTCTTTAATAGTTTTCAGCCGTGACCCAGGCCATAGGGGCAATTTGAAATACAAAGAAAGGACAATTAACAGTACCCAAATTTTTACAAGCTTGGAGGAAACCAGAGTTCCTGGAGAAAACCCAGGGAAGCCATACAAACGTCATATAGGTAGCAGCCAGAGAGCATGCCTCTCAATCTCTTAGTGCAAGAATTCTATACTAAGCCAAAAACAGTGGTGGGACAAAGGCCCAAAATCACGGACAGTTTTTAATTATTCACTTTATAACCTTAGAAAGTTGTTAGAACAGGTTTTGTATTAGCATGCATTTTCTGAAGGATGTAATTTCTGAAGCTCAAATGTCTATCATAACCGAATGACTTCAGTCCTCAATTATGTCAGAAAACCACAAATGTTATGAGGAACAGTTCAAAAAAATGAGGCAAAAATTTGGACATTTCAAAGGTATGTTCAGGACCGAGTCCTAGACCCTGAAGTTATGAGGCTAAGATTTTACAAATGAGCTACTGTGGTGCCCAAAATCATGGTACAATGGTGAAAGAAAAGCTTAATAATAACATGACATTGCAGTGGTTAAAAAGACTTATGGGGTAAAACCATGGATAAACACATACCACCTTACATTAGGAGCTTGTAATTCTTCTTCATCTTTTGGCTGGTCCCGTTAGGGGTCGCCACAGTGGATCATTGGTCTACAGAACAAGTGGCAGCAGAGTTTTACAATGTTGAGTTGCCAGCCTAACGCCCAACCTTCTTCAGGAGGCACACACACACACACACACACACACACACACACACACACACACACACACACACACACACACACACACACACACACACACACACACACAGCCAAATTTACAGTGTCCTATTCATCTGCAGCATGTTTTGGGAATGCGGGAGAAAACCAGAGCACCCAGAAGAAACCCACATGAACACAGGGAGGACATGCAGACTCCACACAGAAGGCACCCCAGCCAAGAATCGAACTGGAGAACTTCTTGCTGTGAGGCAACAATGCTAACTGCTGCACCACTGTGCCAGCCTACATTAGGAGTTTGTAATACCACTGGAAAAAATGTGAAACAATATTAAGCTATATATATATATATATATATATATATATATATATATATATATATATATATATTGTACATTACTGTTTTCATAAATGACTATTTAATGTATTAACATATCACCCAGGGTTCAATTTGCTGGTTCAAAGATAATAACACTGGCAGTACATGTATTTTGGAAATGTACAACGAACTGCAAAATATTAAGGGGTGAAATCATAATATAGTCTGCTTTTAATCTTCTTGATTAAAAAAATGCTGAGAAAATACCATGTCTCTGCTCTGAAGTGTGTTTGCTCATGTGTGTCTGTGTGTGGCCATGTGGACATACCATATGTGCATTCATACTGCAGCTCAGACTCAGTCAAGTAGCTGTGTTATGTTGTCCAAATACACATGTAACAATATCTTTATATAACTGTAGCATCTGAAAATGATATATTTTTTGTTCTACATGTTCTGCAATGTCATATATAAAGAAGCTAAAAAACACACTGACCAACAGCAAGCAACAAGGAACCCTACTGGGGTTCATTCTTTCAGGTGCACTCCATTCATTGTTATCATTTCCCTGCATGTCCAGCAATGGCTTTTACCTTGTTACCACTCTGGGATCCACTCAAATGGTTCTGTTAACTAGCCATTTATGTGGTTGTGAATTAAACATCTGTTGAAGATCACGCAAACCATGTGCAAAGCCTCTCCATGGCTCACTCCTCTATTTACACAAAGATGTTTATTAGAACTGACAGCTACACCATTCCTGCTGTGACCTTAATTGGGTCCTATGCCTCACTGCTTTCCATAATTGACACACTTCTTTCATTAATGATTTGATTACTTTCACTACCAATGAGGTCAAAGTAACAGACTTGCAGTTTCATTTGCTATCTTTCTTCCATCTGTGTAAATTGGACTCATATGTTCTCTTCTTACATTCAGTGTCACACGTACCTTCCATCACTCAGGAAAAAATGTATAGTGATGTGACTAATACAGGACTCACTTCTCTACGAATTCTGTTGCGAGCTCCAGCAAAGCCAAATACCTTACCTCCCTTTTCTACCTTTAGCTCTTTTAAAACTCTTTTTTTGTAGTAGGACTGCAGTTGAGCCCTTTATTTTTCTGCTACATGGATTTGGCAAAATCGCTTCTCTAGAAATACTCAGCAGAAATACTCACTTAGTAATCCTGCTTTTCTTTACTCTTTTCATACCCGTCAGAAGTACTCATTTAGTATTCTTGTTTTTTAGGTTCATAGGTAGGTACTAGGCTATCGGCCCTGGGTCCTATATAAGCCTAGCCAAAAAAGTTCCCTGGCTTTCGCCACCCAAGAAAGTTATTTTCCTGCGCCCCTGTCTAGCAGAGCCACAGAAGTGATCCCGGGGTGAATATAGGTTTACACCGCATCTCACTGTTCACACCCCTCTATTTAATTAGGGGAGATATTATATGTTGTTTAATAATCGTTCATTATCCTACATTGTGCCTTCATAAAAAATGTCCATTTTCAGCTCATTAAGCTATTGTTTCTTTCGTTTAGGGTCTTCCTAGTCTGACTGCACTTATTACTTCCTTCTTTATAATTTAACTGTCATTCTTTCTTATTGTGACTCGGTGTTTCCTTGTATTTCCTTAACACATTTCTTTGTTTTTCTTTCTTCCCAATTCACAGATTTCACACAAAGGACAATACAATTTCACATATCAAAGCAACATGCGACATTCTGTTATATAAGACCCTCCAACCAAAAACTTTACAGCAAAATTATGTAAAGTTCAGTGCAGACTCCAAAATGCAGTAGTTTCTAAATCCATTTTACCTCGTTAACAGCATCCTGCACAGAAATACACTCTAGCATATTGACTACAATTTAAATACTCATCTCTGTGCTTATTTACTGAAGTACTTTGTCAAAACTGTTAAACCCCATAAGCAAATAGCTACATGACCAGAAAACCCACATTTTGTACTTTCCATATTAAAACCCTTCAGATGCTCATTAAACAAATAATGAAGCAGACCCAGCTTGTGAACATAACTTCCTCTAACAATCAAATGTGGTTTAAGTTCATAGAGTTCACTATGGCTGATAGAAACAATTCAGCTATAAGTTAACAACACACCTGTGGCACTTTTCTTAATGAGAAAGAGCACGTCTCAAACCAGTTTAAATTCCTGCTAGTTATAGCTTTACCTCTGTTTATTTAAAACCATGCTCATCTAACAGAGACAATTTGTGCAGGTGTCTGTGAAGAATTTAACATCTTTTCACAATGTATACCACTCTGGTATTCATTCATATTCTGTTTAGAACAACATGTTTTCCAGTGTTGAATACTTATCAATTACAAATGATTAAACAGACAACATACAAGGCAATTAATATAGTGAGGTATAATTTATTCTCAGAGCCAGTAGTAACACTGAAAGCCTGCGGTGGCTTGCATAGGTTCATAGGTAGGTACTAGGCTATTGGCTCTAAGGCCTATATAAGCCTAGCCAAATGGTACCCTGGTTTTCGCCATCCAAGGAAATTATTTTCTTGTGCCCCTGTCGAGCACAGCCACAGAAGTGATCCCAGGTGAATTTCGTATCCCCCATCCAATCATCAAAATTTTTCTTGAAGAGTGCTAATGAGGTGCTTTGTTTGATATAGATAGGCAGTTTGTTCCAGAGTATGGGAAGTCTCTGGGACAGGAATCTATCCCTCCAGCATGGTCTGTTTATTGTGGTGACGAGGTTTAGGTCCCTAGAGAGTGTAGCTCGGAGGGACTGGGATTTCTTTAAGTGGAGCATGTCCAACAGCTCTGGGTTTGACATAGCTTTGTATGTTAGGCAGAGTTCGCCTCCGAGTAAGCAATATGCGACAGAGTAAAGCTGGAATTTTTTGAGACGGTCTAAGTAGGGCATCTGTTTGAGGCTGGTAATCCTCTTTGTGAGGTATTTCTGCGGCGTTTCCAGTTGTTGTAGATGTCTTGTGAGGTACATACCAAAAGGGGCGCTGTACTCTATAATGGGTCTAATGAGTGACGAGTAGAGAGGAACAATGACCTCTTTTTTCCTGGATGAGAAACCTTTTGTGATGAGGTGTGCCACGTAGAAGGATTTCCTGACTACTGTGCTGATGTGGTTATCAAAGGATAGACTACTGTCCACCTGTGTCCCAAGGTGTCTTATCACACTTTCGGTGTTAAGTAGACTATCGCCTATGTGGTAGTTCATAGGTACAGAGTTTTTACCAAAAGGGATGACAATGCACTTTTTGGCATTGAACTTGAGGCCATGGCTTTGACATCGGGCATCTGTCTCAGTGAGGCCCTTTTGTAGGATGTCCACATCGTTTTGATTATGGCTCCTAGTTTGCAGTCATCTGCGAACTTAGTTAGCCAAAGACCTTCTGTGTTAGCCTGTACTTCAGAGAAGTAGATACCAAACAGGAGAGGACCCAGGACTGAACCCTGTGGTACTCCACTTGTCAGTGGTCTGAAGTTGGATTTGGAGTCTATTTTCACAGTGTGGGTTCACAGTCAGTGAGCCAGTGGCAACCCATCTTGTGACATAGGGATTTATACCTAGTTTAGTGAGTTTATCTATAATTCCAGAGTGGGGGATGGCATTGAAAGCCTTGGCGAGATCTAGATAAGCTGTGTGAACCACCTTACCTTCATTTATGGTTTTGGTGACCACTTCAAAGAGGTCTATCAGGTTTAGGAGACATGATCTGCCTTTTACAAACCCAAACTGAGTAGGGTCCTGAGTTTGGAGATTACCAATGTCACTGTTTATAAGTTCCATGATGATACATTCCATAGCCTTGCAGACCAGGCTGGTCAGGCTAATGGGGCGGTAGTTCCCAGGGTCCGTGGTGGCTCCCCCTTTGTGGAGTGAGATAACCATTGCTGTGTGCCATTCAGTGGGCACAAAGCCTGAGATGAGGCTATAATTGAACATGGTACTTAGGTGGGGTGCCAGTTCATTCTGTAGTTCATGTATAACTCAGCCTGGGATGTTGTCTGGTGCCATGGATGCTGTGTTCTTGGCTTTGGAGAGTGTTTTTTTTTACCTGTGCAGCTGTGATTACAGGAACTTTGCATTCTTCCGGTATAGAGATGGGCCCTTTAGGGGATGAGAGGGGGGGTAAAGTTAGCACTGAACCATCTGCCAGGATGTTGGCAATATCAGTTGGTTCTGTATATTTAGTGCCATTGTGCTGTAACTCAGAGCAGATCTGAGTGTTGCCATTAAGATTCTTGACATAGCTATAGAAGGCTTTGTGGTTGTCTTTAGAATCAGTGGCGATTTTGTTTTCGTAACTAGCTTTGGTGGACTTCATGAGGGATCTCAGCTTCTTATTGAGTCTGACCAGGGAGTTCCTCCAATTATGGGATTTTACTCTTTTTTGCAACAGTTTCTTTCTTCTATTGTAGAGTTTGTTTATGGCAGGAGACCACCAGATTGGCTTCCTTTTTTTGGAGGATAGCATCTTGGTTTTGTTAGGGATTGCACGATCTATGCACTCGTGTAAGTGCTTATAAAGTGCATTTGTGTAGGATTCAGCAGTTGTACCTCTACTGTCCGTCAGCATGGGTGTTGTGAGTTTGCCACTTCTGTCTTAAGAAGCGTGAAGCTGGATTTGGAGAAATTTTTTTATGGTGGTTTCCCTAATGAGTGGTGGGGGTGGGATGTAGATGTCTAGGGTGATTAGCTTGTGGTCGGATCTGACCAACAAGGAATTGACCTCTGGTGTGGAACATCAGTTGCCCATGTTGGTAATGACCAGGTCTAGGATATTGCTGCCCCTGGTGGGGGTGTGGATACGTTGATCCAAGGTGTTGGAATTTATGAATTCCAGAAAACGTTGAGCACAAGAGTTGGTACATGAGTAGTTTTCCCAGTTAATGGTGGGGTAGTTGAAATCGCCCATTATTAGGGTGTTAGGTTGTACCCTAATATTTTCCAGTGTATCAAGAAATGAGGAGTGAGAATCCTGGGGCATGGTGGGGGATCTGTAGCAAGCTACAATTTGGATTGCAGTCTCTCCCAGAGTTAGTTGCACTTGGATAATCTCGGATGCATTATGCTGAGCAACTAGCCTGGAGGTGTGGATATCCTTAATGAATATGGACACGCCTCCACCTTTAGTAAGGCACTCTAAAAATTTTCACAGATGTAAGAACTCCTTTTCCATTTTCATAGGTAGGTACTAGGCTATTGGCCCTAGGGCCTATATAAGCCTAGCCAAAAATGTACTCTGTCTTTTGCCACCCAAGAAAATAATTTTCCTGTGCCCCTGTCGAGCAGAGCCACAGAAGTGATCCCCAGGGTGAATTTCCATCTCCCATCCAATCATGAAATCCCTACAGCTTAACCTGCTGTCAACAATACAAACCATGCAAGTGTTAACACACAAAATTGTGTGCATCAAACACATCTAATGCAGTCAGCTGTGTATAAGGCATAAGACTGGTGAATGACTGCTGACATACCTCTCAACCTGTAGGGACTGAAAATAGGAGCATCCAGTGAAAATCTGCAGATCGAATTAGCATAACATTTGAATACTAAACAGCACAGAACTCTGCTTCCAGTAGGAGTGTGGGATAGTGCTCAGAAACATGTCTAAAAACTAGTATGACAAAAATATAAGCACATTGTCAGAGAGACGGTGTAAAATATGTAGACTTTAACAAACTGCATAGCCAAAGTCTGCCACGCAAGGTCATTTATTAGGAAAAGGCAGTTGTAAGATGTGTGTCCTCTTTCTTTAAATTATTGGTGCCATTAATATGTTGGTCGTGTAGTGTGTGCTTTTTGTGTACTATACAGCTTCAAAATTTATGTCTGGAGGTGATTCAGAAAATTGTGTAAAGTGGTAAATCCAGCCTGAAAATGGGGACATACCTCTAAAAATAGGGACATCCTGTGCAGGCGTAAATTCAGCCTGAAAACAGGAATGTTCCTCCAAAAGTGGGACAGTTGAGCTGTCTGAGTGACGACCATACATGAGACACACCTCATACACACATCTCTCGAGTGTCTCATTGCCTATAATATGATCTACATTTAAAAATGCCACCTAAATCCTCACCTATATATGTTTATATGTCTTCAGCAATAATGTGCACTAATTTGTAGAACAATCTCTACTATAGTTCTAGGTCACAGAGTCTATGGATGATATTGCTGGACTAAACAAAGAGAATGAAAGGCTGAGTATACATGTCCTAACTGCTGTGCCACTCCTTCAGCTTCATTCACTGACCTTTAAATACTTCAGAAACGTATTCCAGCACTCTGGAATGGCCTCTCTTAAGTAAGTGCGTACAAGATTTTGTTTGCATTTATGAGACAATGCACACCGCATACTCCTTCCTGTTTTTCTTCTATCCCACAAATTGCCATCATCCACAACAGTGGCTGTATACTGTCCACAAACTGCCCAGTCCACTGCACCAAAAGCAGCACAGCAGGTCGACACTCATTTGTGTCGAACAAATAAACTGTTGTTTGAACTGAGCAACAGTACGTTTGGTGAAATGCTTGTCTGGGTGAGTTTCAGTTAAGTGGTGGCAGCTGGGAATCTGTGTAAAAGTGTGTGTGTTGTAGTGTTAGGGTTAGGGCTAGGTTAGGGGATAGATTTAGAGTGTGTGTGTGTGTGTGTGTGTGCCGTGTGCATGTGTGTGTGTGTGCATGCATGTGTGTTGAGTGTCTGAGCTGTCTGGGGTAGTTGCAGTATTACGGGTTAGGGACAGTGGCAGGGTTAGGCTTAGGGTCTGCAAGTATTACGAAGGCGAAGTGGGGTGCACCATAGTTTCTCAGGCTCCCTCTCTGGAATCGAACCCTGATTTCCAGTTACCCATGGTCACCATGGTAGGGACAGATAGTACCATCGAAAGTTGATAGGGCAGACATTCGAATATTGCGTCACTGCCATGATGGCACGAGATTGGCCCGAGTTTATCTAGAGTCACTAAAGCTGCCAGGCCGAGACCTGGATTGGTTTTGGTCTGATAAATGCATGCATCCCCAGAGGTCAGCGCTCATCAGCATGTATTAGCTCTAGAATTACCGCAGTTATCCAAGTAATGGTGGAGCGATCAAAAGAACCATAAATGATTTAATGAGCCATTCAGAGTTTCACTGTAGTGTCTGTGTGCACTGAGACTTGCATGGCTTAATCTCTGAGACTAGCATATGTTACTGGCAGGATCAACCAGATAGGAGCACCTCGGCAGGTGGGTGGAAAGGAGGGGCCAGAGCCCGCACCTCCCCCGACAGGAGGGGTCCCTCTCCGCATGGAGGGGGCACCCTGGGTGCTGGTCATGGACCAGCAACCGCAACCTTGCAGGGCGTAATGCATGCTAACCCTGATATGCAGTTGTGCTCCACCTTACTAATACATGCTAACTCTAACCCTGCCCTTAATATGCAGAAAAAAAGCCTTTCCCAAAGCACAGCCACTGTTCACACATAATTGAGCTGAATTATGGTTATGGTAATAATAATAGGGTTATGGTTAGTACAGCAGAAAAGGAAATGTGTTTCCTTTTCTGATGTACTGAGTAGCAATGTTTTTGTTGTCCATGTTGTGAATTGTTGACATGTTTTGGTTTTGTGTGTCAACCATTTAACATGTCAGCCATTAATAATATAATCCACTCCTGACATTTCACAAGACCTTCAGGTTAGCTTGCAACAAGAAATAATAAAATGATACTGCAACAAGTTTAAAACTTCAGTCATTTGCATGAGTGCCCCCCCCCAAAACAGACACAAGGCACGCTATCATAAATTTAAAGGCCACAGTCCACAAGTCTATGCATGTCCAAGCGACTTTTTCTGATGGGAATCCTCTCCTTGAATACAGGTCTTCTATTTGAATACCAATATGTCAACACTGTGTTTCTGTCCATTCCAGTGATGAAAATGCTACAAATACGGACTAGCCAAAACAGCATCTTTCATCCTCTCCAAACATTGAGACACTCCAAAACATATCCTGGTCAGAATTGATATTTCCATCTGCTGTAGTCAGTAGGTCAACCTGAGTAAGACCTAAGCATGAAAGACAGACTAACAGATTCAAACCAGTGAGACATCAGTGGGGCCAAGGAATCGCAGCCTTCACACAGCTACTCGACCCAATTAAGTCCAAATAATCCAGGCAAGCTATCAAAAATAAAAGAGCCAAAAATGTAGCAGTATTCTGCAGTTTGTCAACCAACTTTCGCCATCTTGAGGGCCTAAGGCGCAATGTATATTATACAGAGCCAGCACTGGGGCACTGTATGATAATGTCCTAACTACAAATTATACATAGCCAGCATTGGGGCATTGTGGGCCAACATCCTAACTACAAATTATACAAAGCCAGCACTGGGGCATTGTGGGATAACGTCCTAACTACAAATTATACATAGCCAGCATTGGGGCATTGTGGGATAACATCCTAACTACAAATTATACATAGCCAGCACTGGGGCTTTGTGGGATAACATCCTAACTACAAACTATACATAGCCAGCACTGGGGCATTGTGGCATAACGTCCTAACTACAAATTACACAGAGCCAGCACTGGGGCATTGTGGGATAATGTCCTAACTACAAATTATACATAGCCAGCACTGGGGCATTGTGGGATAATGTCCTAACTACAAATTATACATAGCCAGCACTGGGGCATTGTGGGATAATGTCCTAACTATAAATTATACATAGCCAGCACTGGGGCATTGTGGGATAATGTCCTAACTACAAATTATACATAGCCAGCACTAAGGCATTGTGGGATAACGTCCTAACTACAAATTATACATAGCCAGCACTGGGGCATTGTGGGATAATGTCCTAACTACAAATTATACACAGCCAACACTGGGGCATTGTGGGATAATGTCCTAACTACAAATTACACATATCCAGCACTGGGGCATTGTGGGATAACGTCTTAACTACAAATTATACATAGCCAGCACTTGGGCATTGTGGGATAATGTCCTAACTACAAATTATACATAGCCAGCACTGGGGCATTGTGGGATAATGTCCTAACTACAAATTATACATAGCCAGCACCGGGGCATTGTGGGATAACGTCCTAACTACAAATTATACATAGCCAGCACTGAGGCATTGTGGGATAAAGTCCTAACTACAAATTATACATAGCCAGCACTGGGGCATTGTGGGATAATGTCCTAACTACAAATTATACATAGCCAGCACTGAGGCATTGTGGGATAATGTCCTAACTACAAATTATACATAGCCAGCACTGGGGCATTGTGGGATAATGTCCTAACTACAAATTATACATAACCAGCACTGGGGCATTGTGGGATAATGTCCTAACTACAAATTATACATAGCCAGCACTGGGGCATTGTGGGATAATGTCCTAACTACAAATTATACATAGCCAGCACTGGGGCATTTTGGAATAATGTCTTAACTTCTGCTCATGTATCCTGGATTCGATTAGCAGCTTGGTCATCTGAGGTGCTGGCAGGGTGGGATGAGTGTGCTGTGCCCAACTCACAGAAGGACAGCATTCTCGGTGAGGAAGCATGGTCCATGGAAGAGAATAGCCCTCAGATGAAAGAAACATGGGGGGATACCAAAGTGTAGGTCATAAATGAAAGAAATCCCCCAGTGGAAGCAGCTAATGGCATGACCTTACAGGATGTCTTTCACCAGCCACAGCCTTAGAATGGAGACAGTCTGGGGGCAGTAACAGAGGCTAGTAGACTCAGGAAAGGAAGGGGGTACTGGAGTAGCTGGAAAGAATTAAGCAGAAGGAGCAAAATTATAAATAATATATACTATTTAAAAATTGACTTTCTAAAATATATAATAGGAGAACTACTGTTCATTAAAGAAAGCATCTTAAGGTCTGCAAAACAGGCTGCTGATATATCAGTAGCAGTTCTTTCCATTCAAGAAACAAGTTTATTTGCAAATATGACAGGCACAATCATACAGGGTGGCACAGTCAGAATAACAGCATTTCCATAAGGTGCCTCATAAACTTACTGTTAGTCACCAAGCAAGTTTTCATGCTGAGTGGACACTAATTCACAAATAAATTAAATAAGTACAGTTACAGTAAGTCTTGAGTTTATCCTTGCTATTCCTGTATGAAAATTAACAAGCAAAAATGATTCCATTTCTTTTCATCTATTACAAATGCATACAAATGTTTATTAATGTTATCACAGCAGTACAAATAATGTACCCAAATTAGAGTAAACATTGTTCCTTATTTACTACTGGATCATTTACTTTTTCTATTTTATTTGTTTATTTATTGTTATTTTACATTTGTTGACCCGGAAAGTCTGGCTGGACACAAAGGCCCCATTTCAGTGGTGACCTGGGGAGAAAAACTCTGGTACTGCAGTACAAACAAAACATTTTAAGTTATATCGTATCAACAATGTGTGGGAGAATATAATTAAAATAAATTTTACAGTGTCAAAATAGATATAATAGTAACTATACATGTAATAGTAAGGCTTCTTATACTAATTATATTCTATACAGATAGAATTAATAACTATGCAGTAGGACAGATGTCACAATACAAAGTACCGAGTTATTTACAATGGGTAGAATTTAAATATGAGATATAAATGAAATGAGTGGTTAAAGAGTTAAGAGAGGCATGGGTAGAAGGTGGGGTGAATGAAGACACAGTGGTAGTTGGTAACAGAGTAAAGGAGAGTAGAGGTATAGTAGAAGAGAAGGAAGACAGCAGAGATGTTACACCGATCCTGGAGAGGTACGGCTACAGGGCCAGGATGTTGAGATGTGTTCTCTTAGATGTGTTTTACATGCCTGCTGCTTTTCCAGGAGCCTGAGATCATGTGGTGGGAATTCTGGAGGGTAGCTACAGAGTTAGACTATAAGAAGGATCCCAGTGCATTTTGGGTTTTAGTGATGGACAGAAATTTGTCTTTAGAGTGAAGAACTTTGGTAGAGTGGCAGTGTTGAATCCTGATTTTTAGTACCAAATATTTGTCAGGGTAGTATAGTAGCTGACTATACTGGGGGTGATGTGGGAGTTCTGTCCATGGTAGGGTGATAGTGTTGAAGCATGCCTTTTACTGCTGGATACTTACCAGGGTAGTTTATTACACTATGAGCTAGTAGTAGCCGATTATAGTGGACGTGATGTGGGACTTCAACCCAATTTAGTTGTTTAAGGCCAAAACAGTGATGAGTACTAAAGGGGTGATTTGTAGAAGCAAGATAGATATTTTATTGTAGAATTGTTCATCTTTATGTGCACGTTTCTAGGTTAGTAAACAGTGGGGAGGCATACAAGTACGGTAGGTAGGAGTAGGCTTTATCTATGATTTCTCTAGTTCCGTCTGTTAGGTAGGGTTTTGTTTCAGACAAGAGATCGAGCTTTTGGTGGTTTCTAATAACGGTTTGGAAGTGTGGGTCATATTTCAAGTTATCAATTGTGACTCCTAACAAGTTTGGTTTTAGGGACCTGTTTATTTAGGATGTTATTTAATGAAATAATTCTGACATGAGTTTTGCTTTGGGAAAATGTTTTTGGGGTGAGAAGTAGTAATTTTGTTTGGGGGGGGGGGGTAAGGAGCTGAGAATTGTCCAGACAGGATTCTACAGATGCAAACGATTCTTGAGTAATTTCTTTACTTTTTTTGACTGTACAGGAGTCGGAAGAAGTTGTAAGTCACTATTTTTGCTCATATTACTTCCCTTTACTGGTCACATTTAGCAGCTCCATACCTGAAAGATGAGGCTTTTAGTGGAAAAATAGTATAGCCATTGGTTTCTTAAAGTAATGCATGTGGCTAGCTCTTTTATTGGTTTATTTAGTCCAGAATTCTAAAAGATTTTAAATGGCACTTTTAACACACACTGTTTTTCCTCCATACCTGCATACATAGGAAAACTGCTACTTACTTCCCTCCCCTTTTACATGTCTTTTGCAAACATACTGCCCACTTTTGGTTCCACTCATTTAAAGAAAAATCCAGTTGGACTTATGATTTTAATTTTGTTGACATTAGACATGATAGGACACACCTGCAAAAACAAGGTTTTTAAATAAGTCAGTTTTTCAGACTATTTTCACATTCCAAACTGACAGACTGCATGCGAATTTGTATACACCTTGCAAGTAATTGCCCCAGAGATGAAAGTGACTCATGGCGACTCTACGGGAAGGTCTCATAGGGTTGACTGCCAGGCCTTTCATCCGCACAGATACCGATGCTGCCCAGTTCTTCCCCAGCCAGGTTTCAAATCCAGATCTACCAGTTGGTAACCCTGTACCTTAACATCTGTGGTCTCAGGCCAGGGATAGCTCGGTTTAAAATGCCCAGTGGTTAAGAAAGGAAGAACCAACAACTTTAACTCCAACTACATTGTGGCTTAATACAAAATAACTCAAGTCTTTAGTGGGGTCTGTAATTTATATCTACAATGACATTTTTTACTTGTTTTCAAGTACTTGGTTATGGTTGTCCTTACCAATAAAACCATTTAACTATAAAATAATTAGTGATGTGTGGTTACCTTGAACTGTTCATACTCAAACATGTTTAGGTGCATCTCAACCACATTGTTTATGCGGGGTATATATTTCTGTATGGCAAATTTAAAAACATACTGTTTAAACAGCACTTTTTTTTTCTGTATCTCAAGATAAATTTGTTTGAAATTACCTGTCAGGAGGGGGGTGGGGGTGGTGGAATCATGTAATGGAAAATGGACTACGGAGGCATTCAGTCAACTCAAGAGTATCTGCGCTCATGAATATTATCCTAAAGAGCTCAAAGCTGGTCATTTTACAGCATTCAAGAGGGACACAAAATGACTCAACATCTCTCATTTGTTAAGCCAACAACCCATGTGCTGAAGTGCCAGGCAGGGTTGAGGCCAGAACGGATGCCAAGGGTGATTTCATTTCTAGGGTAGGGTAGGTGGATGTTCTGCATCATTTGTCATCCCCACTGGAAGGATGTCTAGACTAAAGATCCACCACAGGCAAGACACCGGGACCGTTTATTATTAAATTAGTCCTTTAGACAATGCAAGACATTCAGTAGTTGGTGCGGAAACCAAAAATGCTGCTGAGAAGGAAGATAATTTAGGACTGGGATATGCTGGGCTAGAATAACATTCCCCCAACTAATGATTAATATGCTGAATGCTCTGATCAGGGACACCTGGCATTTTTAGTTGCATTGCTCTGTTAACAAAACTTTTAAATCATGAAATAGTTTTACATTAGAAATGCTGGTTATATTACACATTTTTTAATCCCTGCCTGATTTACTGAAAAATTGTTTGTAATTCACTGGGTTATACGAACCAAAAAGAACCCATTTTACAGACTCAAGTTTGTTATGCTTTTTGACACTTAAATTAATGATATGGCCCAGGAAGTGGTGCTTTTTATTATAGAATAATCATGTGGCTTAGAGTGAAGAAAGCACTCCAGAAGCATGGATATTTAAGCTGCAAAGCATGCTGGAATAGCAGATTGTGCAAATTCATTACAGTTAGAAGAGTTACAGTGTCACAGGCATCTGTCTCAGTAAGCTAGGATGATAATTATCTGACAGAGGAATAATAAAGACAATTTATGTCATAATGGTGCATAATAACTTATAATACTTTGTTTTTCCTGCCAGCAGCACTGCGAGTTGCTTACAGTTAACACTCACAGCACCTAGGCAACATTTTATTCTTCCGTTTGCTTTTCTAGAAAAAAGGTTTGAACGTAACGCAGACTTCAAATTAAAAAAATAAGAGGTGCAGTCTTGGTGCAGGCATGTTTAAATTTGCGCTTTCCAGATAAAAGAAGCTTCCCACCTTACAGGGGAATGCTTAACTGTCAGTGGGTTCAAAGGGAGTTTTATACTGCCTGCTGGTTGAAGACATAAGTGCTGAGAAATGTAGTTTGTACCTGTAAGCGGACTACAGCTTGTGGCAATGTAGTTATAAAATCATTACCTACATGTCTTGGCGTTCATGGATTTATTTAAAGTTCACAGGCAAATATTTTTTCCAGACTATTTAAGTTACCTATACAATCGTTGCCTGAACTGGAAGTCTGTCTTATGCATCTTCTGCTGTCTTACATGAATTACCTGTACAGATGGCATATAATTACATTATACAGGTGTCAAGTAATTAGATAACTGTCATACGATCATAGGAGATTACTAGGCTATCGACCTGGAGGTCATTTCAAGCCTAGCCGTTTCATCCTAAAGTAATACCATAGAAATGTTAGTTAATACCAAAGATTGAATTTATAGGATCATAGCAGCCTGGTCTGCAAAGCTATGGAGTGGATCATAATGGAACTCATAAACAAAGACATAGGGGACTTGCAGACATTGGACCCGACCCAGTTTGGCTTTGTCAAGGGCAGATCATGCCTTTTGAACTTGGTCGACTTCTTCGAAACAGTCACCAAGGCCTTTGATGAGGGAAAGGCAGTCCATACAGCCTACTTTGACCTTGCAAAAGCTTTCAACACAATACCCCACTCGGGTATTACAGAGAAACTTACCAGCTTAAATGTAAATCCATATGTCACAAGATGGGTTGCAAACTGGCTAAAGGACAGAACCCACAGGGTTAGAGTAGCTGGCGCCATGTCAGACTCCAAGCCGGTCACAAGTGGTGTCCCACAGGGCTCAGTCCTTGGCCCCCTGTTGTTCGGCATCTACTTCTCAGAAGTACAGGCTAACATAGGAGGACTACGGCTGACAAAGTTTGCAGATGACTGCAAACTGGGAGCCATAGTGGAAAGTACATCGGACACAGATATCCTTCAGAGGGGTCTCACGGAAACTGATAGCTGGTGCCAGAACCATGGCCTGAAGTTAAATGCCAAAAAATGTATAGTCATACCCTTCGGAAAAAACAAGGTAACCCCAAGCTACCATATAGGTGGTAATCCACTAAGCACAGAAGAGGTTATCAGGGACCTGGGGACCCAGGTTGACAGTGGCCTTTCTTTTGACACTCACATTGCTAAAGTGGTTAGAAAAACCTTCTACATTGCCCACCTGATCATGAAGGGATTCACATCCAGATCAAGTGAGGTCATTGTTCCCCTGTACTCTTCACTTATCAGACCAATGATCGAGTACAATGCCCCATTCGGGATGTATCTCACCCGACACCTGCAGCAATTGGAGAGACCCCAAAAGTTCCTCACCAAAAGGATAAAGGGACTCCAAAATCTGTCATATGCTGCCAGACTGAAGAAACTCCAGCTCTATTCAGTCGCATACCGTCTGCTCAGAGGTGACCTGTGCCTGACATACAAGGCCATGTCCAACCCGGAATTAATGGACATGCTCCACCTCAAAAAATCAAAATCTACCAGATGCACTAGAGCAAGTGACTTAAACCTTAGCACGGATATAAATAGGACATGCTGGAGGGATAGATTTGTCACCCAGAGACTCCCTATGTTGTGGAATAAAATCCCGGTCCATGTGAGGCAGAGCACCTCGCTGGCTCTGTTCAAGAGAAATCTTGACCGGTGGATGGGAGATCGTAGGTTTACCCCGGGAATCATCTCTGTGTCACTGCTGGACAGAGGCACAACAAACTAGTGGGCACAGTATTTTTTAACATAAGGGGTGGCGTAAGCCACAAAAACTCTGGGCTAGGCTTATAAATGCCTTAGGGCAGATAGCCTAGTATAAACCTATGAACCTATGAGAAAACAAAGGTTGCACACCTTGTACTAGAATGCAGGACCATCTCTATTCCAGCCCTACACTTACACCTGCTGCCGTTTTGTTGCCACATTTTTACTGCAACAGGTTGTCAATCACCTAATTACTTGACAAGTGTGTAAATAACGCGGTTAGAACTAAATACCACCTACTCATCCAACGATTCAAGTACACGCTGCTTTCACATCTAATTAATGTGTGAGGGCAGGAGGTCTAACTCTGTATTTAACGGCAAGTTTTTAAAATTTTTTTTATTAATTATCTAAACATTTTTAACAGTGTTTGTTTGGATAAATAAGTATACAAACACACTGCTATTGAAAACTGTAGGTTGACGAAACACACTTGTAGTTGATCTTACAAGTTAAATATTTACCAACAAGCCATGGGTGGGGTGGGTGGAACTTACCAGTCTAAATGCATATGGGGAAGTTAAGGATTATATTTTAGTTTTATTTTTGATAAGAAATGTGTGTATATCAGACAGAAACAAAGTCTGTGATATGAAAGTTAAATCAGGTGAGGAAAAACAGGAACAAAACGGTGAAAACATACTTGCATCTACAAATGCTGAAAACATGGGTGCCTTTATACAAAAAAAAACTAAAGTTCTTAAAAGCCAATAGACAAAGGCTTAAGGAATTTAACTGCATAGCATGTTCCTCTCCTGCCTACAGTAGTGTAATTACCTTTGTTATTCTGATATGAAATGATTTGCCTGAAGAAAACTATTAATTTACTTATTTATTTAAACTTTGTTGACTTAGTCAGTCCCATTAAGCCAGTAGCCTCTTTTCAGATGGTGGTATTCATATAGACCAGGGGAAATTTGGCTAAGACCTCAGTTAATTTCCGCTACTCTTTTTTCGGTAAGTGCCATGGGATCTTTGGCATCCACCTAAGCTACCACCAAATCAGGCAGATGGGGTCTCTGTTTAACATCTCATCCAAAAGATGGCTGCATTGCAGGTGTCAGTTCGGGAAATTAATCCAACTACTTGGTGTAGGAATAGAATTCACAACCTTCTACTGGCTCAGTGACACCGAGGACAAAGAGGCACTTGTTAAGGAAAAACTTAATAATTTTGAGTTGTGTTTAAATGTCCCAATGATAAAGTAAATCATTTCTTTCAGATTTGTTTTATTAAACAAGAAATATCTTTGTTGAATTATTACATAGGCAGCCATACATTTACATAAATGAAAACAGAACATATTGACATATTTTAGTTGCAAACACTATACGTTACATATAATTTTCTATATAGTCATTGTCATTCGACCGTTACATGGCTTATTCAGTTCTTGCCTTCCCTTAAACCTCAATACTTCCCTGCATGTATTATTCCCACAATTCCCATTTTTTTATGTAATTTGCTCCTACCCTATTCTAAAAATCCCGCGTCCACTTTTTCTATCCCTGTTAATATATTCACTGCTTCTAGTATGGTTGGTTTAGACTTTGAATTCCATTTTCTAGTAGCTGTTTTTTTGGTAGCTGCCAGAATTAAACTCAGTAAGGCAATTCCGATTCTGTATCACAGCTTAAAAAAGAAAAAAAAAATTTTTACTGCCACTATCTTTAATACCTATTTTATCGATTCAATATCTAAACTACTGAACCCTAACCCAAACCCCTCTACTACTAACATCTCCAACTTTTCTGATCCTTCTCCTATTACTATCTCCTCAAATACCTTCTCCCTCAAACCTGTACCTACCAGCTACATCAAAACTCTACTCTCTAAATTAAAACCGTGCTCAGCATCAGCTGACAATATTCCTTCCACTTTTCTTCTACTAGCAGCTGACTCTCTTGCTCTCCCTGTATCTATCCTAATTAATCACCCTATCTATGAATCTAAAGTCCCTTCCATCTGGAAACAATGCTACACTATCTATACACAAAGGAGGTAACCCCTGTGATATCTCCAACTTTAGACCTATCGCTATCCTCTCCCCTCTCTCTAAATTACTTAAAATTTATTCATAAACAAGTTATGCAGTATCTAATACAGGAAAATCTGCTTATACCCACTCAACATGGCTTCAGACCCAAACATAGCACCACTACAGCTCTATTATCCTTCCTCAACACTATCTCTATAGCCATGGACGACCATAAACTTATTTCTTGCCTATTCTTGGACCTCTCAAAAGCTTTTGACACTGTCTCACACTCTCTTCTGCTGCACAAACTGCATAACCTCAACTTCTCCTCTGATACTGTTACATGGTTATCCAGCTACCTCACTGATAGATCTCAATCAGTGACATGGCACTCTGCACTCTCCCCTCCTCTCCCTGTCAGAATGGGTGTATCTCAAGGGTCTATCCTAGGGCCTTTACTTTTTAATATCTTTACTAATCAGCTCTATACCTCCTGTCCTCAATCATCTTTAGTGCAATACGCAGATGACTCTACAGTCATCAAAGCCAACTCTCCCTCTAGGCTCGTCTCAGCTACTCAGGCATCTTTTAACTTAGTTGAAACATGGCTCTCCAACAACCAGCTCATCCTTAACCCTAAAAAACAAAGCTCTTATTCTTCCTACCTAAAAAGTTCAACACTATTAAACCCTCCTTCTCCATACAGTCCCTTAATAACACTCCCATTCAGGTAGAATTTGACTTGCATGTTAATAACTGTATCAAAAAAGACTCGTTGAAAACTAGGGCTCCTTTACCATAACAAGAAATTCCTTACCTCTGAAGCCAAGATTACTCTCTCACCTACTTACCTTCAACCCAGTCTAATGTACAATTCTCAAATTCTTACAAATCTTAACTCAGCACTCCTGACCAAACTCGAATCTACCTACAACAAGGTAGCTACATTTGCTGCCCAACAAACCTACAAATCCCATCACTGTCTCTCTCAAACACCTACACTGGCTTGAATTACCCCACCAGCTTCTTCTCTCTCAGCTCCAGATCATCCATTCTATCCTATACCAGCCTTCCTGATGCCCAGCACTATCTCCTCTCATCTCCCATTATTCTTCCTCCAGACCTCTCCGAAGCTCTAACCAAGACCTACTGCAAATCTACAAACCCAAGTCTAAATTTTGACGCAACATGTACAGCTATCACCCCACTATTGCCAGGAATAGGCTCCCACTAGAAATCAGGACCCTTACACATCATAAACAATTTAAGACCAAAGAGCACTTTAAAAGACACTGGTCCTGCCACTGCACTCTCTCTCCTTAACATCCCCTACTTCTCATACCTTAATCTACTTTTTGCCCTTAACTCACTCTTCCCACTAGCTCTCTCTAATCTTCCTTGACTGCTCTTTCTACTGTCTTCTAAAATCCAGTAAGCAAATTGCCTCAGAGAAAATTCTATTGTAATTGTCTTGCCTTCATGCAACTACATCATGATAAAACTGGGTTTTTGTATCCACTTACCTCAAAAACTATACTCATCTTAATGACATATTTCCTTTTATACATCTTGAAATAGTTATGCTATACTCCTGATTATTGACACTGTATAACATTGTATTGCTACTTAATGCCATGTAATACTCCTGTAACATTGCTGTTTAATGCTAATTTATAATGAAAATTGTATAATATGTTGGAGCTTTTCTCCCCCGGCCTCTGCTGAAAACGGGCTCTTCAGCTCAGTCAGACAATCCCGGTCAACAAATGTAAAATAAATAAATAAATATTTTTTCTTAGTTACGCCAATTTGCTCAACCAGTATTTCTGACAGAGTACTCCGCAGGGAATCATTAAAGTCTGCCAACTCATTAGACGCCCAAAAGATATGTTCCCATTTATCTCTTTCTTCCCCATCACATCTCTAAATTTGCCATCTTCTCGAGGAAAAATGTGGGGTCTGCTTGGGATACAACTATACATGCATAAACACTTCCAAACAGAAATCCCATGAAAATGCTTCCATGCAAAAATCTTAAATCTTCTAAAGCTAGACTCTATTGCATATCTGGGAGCTAGACATATGTTTTTCCATTGGTCTCTTGTGAATTGCTTATCCAATCTCTCTTCCCAATCGTTTCTGACCTCCTCTGATTGATTCCTATAGTTATCAGGCAATACTTTATATGACCTGCTGATTATCCCTTTTTTAACAGCAGCTTCTGTTCTAAATTCTACTAAAACTTTAACAGAGCAGGTCTTCCACTTAGGACCCCCCCATTCTTCTCTCTTTGCTACACTCTGATAACAGTCCTTGGTAGGAAATACAAATATTTAAGTTATATTCAGATGTGAATTTGTGAGAAAGTACTAGAAGAAGGTCTATCTTGGACAGGCAGCCTGTAAAGTCCACCAGTTGGATATCACAGATTTTGTCTAATATCTGAACGAACATTTGGACCGAGACACATCCCATGCAATAAGAATTCAGTCTTCTACCAACTGTGTATCACTCAGAGCCAAGACTACTATTTTTTTTTTCTTGTTGCAATTGCATGTGAGCTGTCTTCAGTGCTGATAGACTCATCACATTGTGGCTATCTGGACAGAGATTTGAAATGAAGAGCACCCATTCATCTTTCCAGACACAACAGTGGCTCGGAGAGTTTAGTGACCAAATGAGGTTATGAGAATAAACTGGATTATGACTACTGATCTGTTAACTGTTGGATTCAAGAGGAATGCCAAAGAATTATTAAGAGAAACACCATTTTCAAAAACATGAAAAGCTATCTGAAATTCACTGCAAAATGAAAAAGCTGAAAGATGAGCTTCACTATACAACACCTTATAGCACCTCGATATTTTTGAGGCTGACCTCCCTAATGAAATGAATTTCCATTTAATAAACACCATAAAAAGACAAGGGCGACTGCGGTGGTGCAGCGGTTAGCGTTGCCACCTCACAACAAGAGGTTCTCTGGTTCGATCCTCAGCTGAGGTGCCTTCTGTGCGGAGTCTGCATGTCCTCCCTGTGGTCGCGTGGGTTTTCTCCCACATCCCAAAGACATGCTGTAGGTGGATTGGACACTTTAAAATTGGCCCTAGGCGTGAGTGTGTGCATGTGTGTGTGTGTGCCTTCTGTGGAAAGTTGGGCGCCGGGCTGGCAACTCGACACCGTAAAACTCCACTGCCAATCATGAGCGGACAAGTGATCCGGTGTGGTGACCCCTAATTGGGAAAAGCCGAAAGAAGAAGAAGAAGAAGAAATACCATAAAAAGACAAGGTGTCAGCAAGGAAACTACACCATTGCTAAGCTAGGATGTCTTGCAATAGAGATACTAGATTTATTGTTTGACTCTTATTTTTCAAGTTTTCATAGATGACAGAGCTACATGACACGAAACATCATGGCAGAAGACAAATACATTATCATGGTGCACACTTTCATACTATACTAGATATATTGTTAGTCATTCGATAGTAATTATGAAGATGCTCAAATATTTCCAAATTCAAGGTACTTGCAAACTACTGCATGGCACCAGGTGAAATCTTAGATGATGTTGAAGAAAACTTGTTACTGATATTTGTACTGCAAGATGTACATCTTGAGAAATATTTCAGTGTTATGGTAACTAAACAAATAAGCACAACTTTTCATATTTCTGCAAATATCTTAGCAAACAAGTATTCATAAAGGAATTTATTGCTGTCATATAAAAACATAAGTTTGAACAAAAGTGCTTAGGCAGTGTTTGCAAGAAATAAAAAGGTTTTCAATACATGAAAAGCTGTGAAACATTAGTGAAAAATATAATTCTGGCTTTGCAAGTATTATAATATATTACAATACTGTTGCAACAACTGTGAATGCACTGACTATTGCCACTGTAAATAAGAATTTTTACTAATAACATTGTTATTGTATCATTTTAATAGCATTTAGTGTTCACAAAGTGTTCACTTTTGTTTAGATTATGATTTAATTAGTTTTTTTTAGAAAATGCTCTGCAATGAAAGGATGTATGTGAAAGGTGCCAGAGGACTGACACTTCACTCTTCTGCTATAATAATTAAACCCCAAAATACAAGTCTATGCTTGAAGGGAAGGCAGCAGCATGAGGATAACATGCACACAGCAGTTTCTGACCTCTATGGAACTATGTCCAAAATACAAGCCTATGCCTGAAGGGAAGGCAGCAGCATGAGAATAACATGCACACAGCAGTTTCTGACCTCTACGGAACTATGTCCAAAATACAAGCCTATACTTGAAGGGAAGGCAGCAGCATGAGAATAACATGCATACAGCAGTTTCTGACCTCTACAGAACTATGTCCAAAATACAAGCCTATACTTGAAGGGAAGGCAGCAGCATGAGAATAACATGCACACAGCAGTTTCTGACCTCTACGGAACTATGTCCAAAATACAAGCCTATACTTGAAGGGAAGGCAGCAGCATGAGAATAACATGCATACAGCAGTTTCTGACCTCTACGGAACTATGTCCAAAATACAAGTCTATGCTTGAAGGGAAGGCAGCAGCATGAGAATAACATGCACACAGCAGTTTATGACCTCTATGGAACTATGTCCATGGTGAGGGAGAATGCAGTCTGCTATGCTGAATATTTAAAGACTACGCATGGCTCATCAATGTCTACAGATATCTTACAAAATTCAGGAATATGCAACTGCAGACACTATAACAGGAACAGTCAGGTGGCTGGCACAGATGGCACAAACGTTAAGGTCTTTGCCTCCTATGCACAAGGTTCAATACTGACCTCTGGTCAGTGTGTGTGTGGAATTTGCATATTCACTATGTGTCTCTGTGGGGGTTCTCCCAAAAACAAGTTGGGTGTTTCCACCTCAAACTTACAGAGGAATGGAGCTGTGGTCAGTAGCCCATACTCTAGGTGGTGTCCTATCAGGGAAAGACTGGCTACAGACCAACTGCTGTGGGCATCAACTGTAGTACACAGTATCCTCTAAATAGCAGAATGTAGCATGCCGTGTCGGGGTCAGCTGAAAGATGTGCTCTAGGTGCTTTGGTCACATTGAATAATGCTGTCAAAAATGGGCATGGGTATTTGCCTGTGATAAGAGGGTGGAAGACCTGGCCTAATCAGACCTCTGCCAAGGGACCCACACTAAAGGTGGGTGGTGTCTATGTGCCCCTATATGTGAGTTTGTGTCCACATAAAGTCCTGCAGCCCTGGATCAATAACCTACTGGCTAGCTGGTGTCCATTTGCTCAGCTTTGGTTACTTCGGATAGTTCTGTTGACGAGAGCTGGATGTAAATCCAGTCAACCTGCCAATCATGAACTAAGGTTGGCTGAACTCAATATACGTTCACTGACAGGATGCAGCTTGGAAGTGGATGACACAATGGTAAGGAGGAGGCTGGACACTATCTGTACACTAGAGACACATTTAGGTTCGGATCCAGAGTCTACTACTTAGGGAGTGGACAAATGGGAAATGCTGTCGGAATTGTGGTGAGGAAGAGACTTCAGAAATAAGTGAGGGATATCATCAGAATTAGTAACAGACTCATGCAGTCAGACTCCAGTGTAAGGATAAGGCTGTATTCATAATCTTGGTCTGTGCCTCATGGCGGGGTTGTGATAGCAAAGAAAACTGGGCATTCAGGCGGCAGTTGTAAGATCTACTGCAACAACAACAATCCTGTGTACAGATAATGACAGTAGAAACTGGGAAAAATATGGACTTAATATAAACCTAACTTTATTATTAAAACATGTTAAGCTGATTTAAGTTTAAGTTACGTTAACGTTAATAAAGCTGAGCAAGAAGAGTTTGTAACAACAATCCACGTGTTGGGATAGATAGAACACCATATGAAGGCTGCCTAGGACCATGGGGTGGGGCAACTGCAATAAAGAAGATGACACCCTTCTAGACTTCTGTCTGGAAAATGCATTGATGGTGACCAACACGTGGTTCAGCAAGAGAAACAGTGAAAAGATCTTGTACAAAAGTGGCGACATGCAACTCAGGCAGACTTCCTCCTAGTAAGGAAAACACAATTGATAGATTCAGTGATTGTAAGGTCATTCCTAGCGAAACAGTCATCCCACAACATAAACCCATGGTTACCACAATCAGATGCAAGTGGTGGTCATAGAAGGCTCTAAGGTCAACGGTGACTAGGCAAATGACCTGGATGTTCACTGGAGAGAAAGTACAAGAGTGGAAGGAAATACTTCTACCTCAGGAGGAAGAAGAGGAAGCAGAAGAAGAAGTAGGTGGAGTTGAAGAAGAATGGCAGCATCTCAAAACAGCAGGTGTGACGATTACAGAATAGATGTGGAGGAGCCAGCAATGGAAATAAGGTACATAAGGAAAGATGGTGGTGGAATAACAGACGTGGAGGAGCTAGCTATGGAAATAAGGTACATAAGGAAAGATGGTGGTGGAATAACAGACGTGGAGGAGCCAGCAATGGAAATAAGGTACATAAGGAAAGATGGTGGTGGAATGCACAAGTCTAGAAAGGAGTGCAGAAAAAGGTTGGAGACAAAAAAGATAGACCAGGCAATGAAGGAATATTGGTTGGCTAACAAAGAGGTTTGAATAACACAAAATGAGCTAGTGTACTCACACTACAAACAACTCAAAATCTAAAAAACAAGCGTCCAGGTAGCATACAGTACAAAGAAGAGCTTTATTAGAAAGTTTAAAAAGATAAGCACTTTCGTCTGTACAACAGACATCTTCAGAACCATTAAAAATTCACTAATGATTTCATCCGGATAGAAATAAGCATTTAAACCCCCCCCCCCAAAAAAAAAACGCTGATCAAAAGTTTTGAATCAAAAACATGCCAATAACATTAAAGAAACTCCGTTCAGGTGCTTGTCATTGCATAATAATTTTCGATTAGTCATTCTTTTTTTTAACACATCTGTAAAAGGTGTACAAACCATAACAAAATAATCATTCAATGCAACTGAATAAATCATAATTGGAAGCCCTATATTTAAGTTCCCTTGCAATGGAAATTGTGTCATTTTATTTATTTTATTTATTTATTTATTTACATTTGTTGACCGGGTGTGTCCGACTGGAAGTAGGTCCATTTTCAGCGGAGGCCCGGGGAGGAAAAGCTCCACAGTTAAAATAAAGACACACGTTACATTGGATTACATAGCAATTAACAATTTAACATAGCAATTACTTACGACATATTTACAGATGAAAAACATAGTACATCAGTAGACAACTAGAATCTTTATCTGTGAAGTACATAAGACATTGACAAATGTTACAATGAGAAGTTCCTGCTGTATAATAGGTACTAGGCTTATAAGCATCTGAGCTTGCTATAATCAAGGTAGTTAGTGGAGTGGAAAGTAAGGTAGTAAATGCCCTGGGGCAGATAGCCTAGTATGAACCTATGAACCTATATCACTTCTGTGTCACTGTTAGACAGAGGCACAGTATACTAACCTTGAAAAAGGGCATATCAAAATAAATTTAAAATGGGTGGCGAAAGCCAAACACATTCTGGCTAGGCTTATAAATGCCCTGGGGCAGATAGCCTAGTATGAACCTATGAACCTATGAGGTAGGTGATATTAGTGTGGGAGTTGCAAGGGCATAGCCAGCATGTTTTTAGGTGCACTTTTAGTAAAGTTTTGAAGTGGGTGCATGATGGTATGGAGGTAATTGTGGGTGGGAGAGAGTTCCATAATTTGGCTATGGAGCAAGAGAATAGTACCTCACCAGCAGAGTTATTGGCTTTAGTGATCTGCAAGTGATTTTTGTTGCTGGATCTCAGTGGTCTGGTGGTGCGATAGGGTTGGAGTAGATTCTGGAGGGATGGGACAGTCAGTGGATGGTTTACTAGTTTGTGGGCGAGTGAGAGTTGATACCAATGAAGGAGGTGAGGAAGTTCAAGCCAGCCCAGTTCAGTAAGTGAGAGACAGTGATGACTACGGTAGGATGCCCCTGTGGTGAATTTGGCGATTTTGTTGTAGCAGGTCTCTAGCTTGTTTAGATCGCATTGCTTTAGGTTGGTATATATTGGAGAGGCATAAAGTAGGGTGGAGATAAGGTGGGAATTTGCTATTGAAATCTTTGCTGCTTTGGTGAAAAATTGCTTTTTCTGTATAACGCTCCTATTTTTTTGTGGACTTTTTTTATGGTCATGGATATGTGAATGTCAAATTTTAGTTTATTGTCCATTTCCACTCCTAGCAATTTGGTGTGTTCAGTTGGGTATATAGTGGTGTTGTCTTTTGCTGTGATGTTAAAGTGAGAGTTGTTTTGAGTATGTTTGGTGGGTTGGAAGATGAGTAGTTTAGTTTTGTTTGGGTTGAGTATTAATTGGGCATCGGATAACCAAGTTTCAACAGAGGAAAAGGCTTCCTGTGTGACTTTTTGCAGTTTTGGTAGGGACTGAGCTGAGCATATGATGGTTGAGTCATCTGCGTATTGCATTTAAACTAGGTTGGCTCGTTGCATCAAGACACAGCTGCCAAACCATCTCCTTTTGCAGTTGTCGGTTCTGTCAGTTACCAGTGTAGAAGTCTGATTGGATTTTCTCCAGTATAGAAATCTTAAACATCTTGAAATTAATGCAGGAAGACGCATGTCTAGCCAAAGTGCTTGTGTTGTAACAAAGAGGTTAAGAGAGCAGTTGCAATAGCAAAGAAGACGACATCGATGGCACTCTGCCAACTTCTGAAAAGGATACATTAGATGGCACAAAGAAACTCTATCAGGTTGCAAAGTAAAGACAGAGAGATAAAGAAGGTAGTCATCATACAACCTTCATAAGGGATGTCCGCAACAATCTGCACACTGTATTACAGCAGCTTCAAAATGAAAATACCCCACAGAAGCCATACTGCCCTAGATGCAATCTATGATGAAAGAAGAGAAGCATCCCACCCTATAGGAAGTAAGAACAGCACTAAGGAAAATGAAGTCAGGGGAAAGAAGCAGACTCAGATGAGGTCACAGCAGATAAGATCAAAATGTTGGGTGAGATGGGGGAGAAATGGTTCCACAGGGTAGTCACAGGAGTATAGAGAGAAAGGTGTATCCCAGATGAGTGGAGAATAAGCATTCTAATTCCAGTTTAAACAAAGTGGACATTCACAACTGTGGACAATGTAGAGGAATTAAACTCTTGTCACACTACATGAAAGTTCTGGAGAGAGTGACTGATAAATGAATATGCAGAGTAGTAGAAGGTATGATGGGAGATGAGCAGCTCAGATTCCGATCAGGATGCAGCACAACTAACCCGATGCTTCCAGTGAGACATAGTTGGGAAGAAGCTAGAGATGAGGAGAGAGTCCAACTGGACATTCTTAGACTTGGAGAAAGCATATGAAAAGGTCCAAAGAAAGCTGATTTGGTCAGTCCTGCAACTGTTCAAAGTCACAGAAATATTTGTAGAATTAATGAAGACTAGGTACATGGACCCAGTGGCACAAATATGAACAAAGGTCAGACTCACAGAGGAGTTCCCAGTGGGAGTGGGTGTGCATAAAGGTTCAGCACTGAGATCACTGCTGTTCATACTGGTGATGGACTACATCAGCAAACAGGTTGAGGTGGACTGATCAACAAAGCTGCTGTATGCAGAAAATGTATTACAGCCAGATTTTGAGCAGGAACGTCAGCAATGGATAGAGGAATGAAATGCAAAACTGAAGGCAAATGGGGTGAAACTGACTACATATATCACAGTTATAATGGCAGCAAATGGGGGAAAACAGAAGACTCTAAAAACTCAGATACAAGTGAAACAGTAGAACAGGTTAACAGCTTCAAGTACCTAGAAGGGGTGGTTGAGGAGAAGGTAAGCCTGAATAATAAAGTTAATGCTAGAATCAGAGGAGCTAAAGCCAACTGGCACAAACTGTCAGAGGTAGCGTATGACAGAAGAATGCTAACAAAGCTGAAAAGTAAGGTATACAAAACAGTGTTGCAACCAGTACTACTGTATGGTACAGAAACCTCGACAGTGAAGGGAGAGCAGTTGAAGTCAGACATGTTGAAGACTGAGTGCCTGAGATGGGTGACAGGATGCACACAGTGGGACAGATGAAGACTGTGTGCCTGAGATGGGTGACAGGATGCACACAGTGGGACAGATGAAGACCGAGTGCCTGAGATGGGTGACAGGATGCACACAGTGGGACAGATGAAGACATGAGCACATCAGTGCAGAAGCACGAGTAGCTCCAATTGAAGAGAAGATCCAAAAGAACAGATTACAATGGTTCAGGCACATGTACAGGAAAGTAGAAGACAATGTGGTGATAGACAGAAAGACGACAAGAGGAAACAATGGTATCCGGCAAAGAGATGGATGGATTGTGTGACAGAAGACCTGTGACAGTCAGGCATGACTGTCATAGAAGGTAGGAAAGTGGGACTGAAACAAGTGGGATGCTGACAGTTGGTGCAACACCCCAACCCTGTGTACAAAATAGGGAAAGGGGGGTTGATTATGACAATGATCATAAATGAGACGGCTGGCTTGGTTTAGAGCACTTTAGACACAGACATTGCTATCCATCACCTGGCTACCTAAGGGCACCAGAGGTTGAAAGCATGCTGACTATAGGTTATCAAGTTCTGATTCAATTCTTGCATTGTTGTCCCCATTCCACTACATCTCCTCCTCTCCCCAACACATACCCTCTTCCATATCTGAGGCTTGGTAACCCTGGATATAGAAACAAAAGGTGACCCATTTTAGTGACATGTTACCATTGAATGGCACATTACAGTGATCCAATGATTATGGAAAAGCTTTTAGCTTTGAGAATAGACTAGGTGTGGATGAACCTAATACATGATTGTCAAACTGGCTTGAAATGGGGTAGAGGCTCAACAGAATACATGTAGAATTGTGAGAGTTGTAGCAGATCATATTATATGTTTCCAACAGTAAAAAGCTAAAATACATTACTATGGCCGCTATTTATTTAATCACTATCAGGCATCTGTGGCATAACTGGTGGTCACATTTGTGTGTGTGTGTGTGTGTGTGTGTGTGTGTGTGTGTGTGTGTGTGTGTGTGTGTGTGTGTGTGTGTGTGTGTGTGTGTAGGGGGCTGCAGTGGGTTGACAGTATATGTCCAGGAGCAATGAGCTTAAATATAATACTGTGTCAATTATTTAATTCTTTATCAATTCATCCACATGTACATTCAATCACAAAAAGATATCTGAGGTGTACACAGTCAGCAGAATAGATGTAATTGTTGGCACAGAGAATCTGCGGATGAAGCTGACTGGCCCTGTTGTCATTTAATCACAGCTAAACAGTCCCTGATTTAGCTTGAAAGTCCCATTGTGTGTTGGATTGAAACATGTTGCAATCAATATATGAGGAACACCAATCTGAGAAAAATATATTATTTCATTAGCATTATTACACACAGTTTGTGAAGATTCATCTTTTACCCTGATGACCACAGGGTATTTAGAACAGCAATCAACACATACAGGGCCCTGACTGTCCTTGAATTAAAATAAATCTAAAGCAGCTTTACTCCACAGTCAGTCTGGAATTTTGTGAGGTGTCGTATCTTTGGGGCTGCCTTTGTGGTACACATTATAGAACTGTCAGTTTTTTTACCACCAGTTCAATTCTTCTACACTTTCCTAGCCAAAACAAAGGGCCATATGTCCTTTCTTTACAGTTTACAAATCTCAAATATGTTTCATACATTCTCTCTAATATAAGATTATGTTGCCAGTTTGACACAATCACTCTTTTCTTAGGTTCATAGGTACTTACGAGGCTACTGACCTGTGAAGACCATGTCCCAGAATACCACAAATTTATGGGATTCCAAAAATACATAAATGTATAGAAAATCCACCCCTGAGGCCTATTGTCTCAGGAGGTGGATAGATAACAGAACCAATTTCAAAATATTTACAAATGCAATTGGGAAAATATTTAAGTAGATACTCCAGTATACTGAAAGATACTAACAGCTTTTTATCTGAATTATATAAATGGCATGTTGAGAATGTTGGGAAAAGTTATATCTTTGTAACATTGGACATTACTTCGCTCTTTACAGTAATCCCAAATGAATATGGAGTGGGTGCTATACGTAGTTTCCTTATTAATGAAATTCATATGCAAGCTAGAGAAATAGAAAACATATGCATATTATTAGAAGTAGTATTAACGAAAAATGTCTTTATTTTTGATAAAACACCATACTTACAGTTAATTGGGGTGGCAATGGGCACCCCGGAAGCAAATACATATGCTAACTTAGTGTTATATCAATGGGAAAAACAGTTTATATTTAGTCAAGGAAATGATTTAAATACTAAGGTTAAATTTTATAGAAGGTTTGTGGATGATTGTTTTTTAATATGGGATGGTAATAAGGAAGAGTTGGAGAATGATGTCACTTATTTAAACAACTCCACAGACTTCTTGAAGTTTAAAATGTTAGCTTCAGAAGAAAGCATAGCTTTTCTGGATATTCAATTATATAAGAAAGAAGGGAGGATAGAATCTACAATATATAAAAAGCTAGTAAATGCTTGTAGATATATTAATAGGAATAGTATGCATGCACCACATACTTTCAAAGGGATACTAAAGGCACAATTAATAAGGGCTAGCAAGCTTAATACTGAACAAACCAATGTAGACCACCACAATCCTTCGATAAAACACTAATTTAATATGATAAGGCAAAATTCAACAAGCAGTTTTTAACACAGATAAGCGCTTTTGGGCTCTGCCCTTCTTCAGATGAAATAAAAACAATCTTAGTTACATTTAAATGCCTAATTCAAACCAATTTCCAACCAATCAAAATTTATACTGCACCCTCCTGTCTTTGAGGGCGGGTTTCATAGGAACAAATTCATTTAGTCCTGGTGTCCTATGGGCTAAAAACTCAATTATCCACTTTGCTTCTTCTCTCTCTGTGGCATCTACTAAGCTACCCTTTCTTATACTAGGAAATACATTTGCAATAGCCCTAAATCTAAACTGATGGTCATTATTTACTTCTATGTGTTTATAAAGTGCATTGTGCATATTACTAGTTCTTATGCATGAAATATGTTGCAAAATTCTAACTTTAAACATATTTTTTCCCTCATACAATGCTTTGCATTGCTGACACTCAGCTAAATAAATTATATTCTTTGTTCTACAATTGGCTTTTGCTTTAAAATAAAACAATTTCCCTGCTACTGGATGCTTAAAAACAGTCTCTTTATTAATACAATGGCATGCCTTGCATAGCCCCCATGGTTTTGTACCTACTTGACAAATGGAACTTTTCTTGTGATTACTCTTTTCTTGTGTTAAAATGTCTTTCAGATTTTTATTTCTTCTAAATCCAAATTTGGGTTCTATCCCTACTATTTATTTTATTTTATCATCAGATAAAAGTATATGCCAATTTTTCTTGATAATGTCACATACACCATGTATATTACTACTATACGTGAATGTCATTCTATTAAGTGCAAATTTATGGCCATGTTGCTCTTCTGATGAAATTGTCTTAAATGTAGATACAAATTTTCTATGTATATTACCCTGACTTAATTCACTTACTACTAACCTCTCATTGTAACCTCTATTTTTAAAGATATGTTCCATATTCATCAATTCTTCCTCAAAATCACTATCTTTAGTACAAAGCCTTGAGGCTCTACTTACCTGACCCCTTGTTATATTTTTATATGTATGTCTGGGGTGCATACTATCATAAGTAAGTAAATTATTTTCCAGAATTCTTTCCTAAACAAGGTAGTAACAAAGCCAGATCTTTCTTTTTTAATTCTGACATCCAGGAAATCTATAGCTTCACCTGAGCATGTGAGAGAAAATTTGAAAAAAGTGGTGGTATGTTCCAAATATTCTATGAAAAGTACTAGTTCACTCTTTTCCCCTTCCCATAAAATAAAAACATCGTCCACAAAATGTCTATAAAGAAATAGATGCTTTTTCCATCTGTTTTGGCCCCCTAGCACAAAACACCTCTCCCAAAATGACAAAACCAAATTTGCATATGTATTAGCACAGGGGGTGCCCATGGCTACCCCCTGTGTTTGTCTATATACATTGTTATTGCATATGAATACATTGTTAGATAGAACCAATTTCAAGCATTTTCTTATTGTAAGTAATTTCGTTTCATCTGATTCACTCATTTCTTTGCATAGTTCAGAAACAGCACTCATGCCATATTCATTTTCTATCACTGTAAACAAATTTACAATGTCTAAGGTAACCATTAATACTTCTTTTCCACATATATCAACGTCTTTTATGGCTTCCAAAAATTGTTGTGTATCTTTCAAAATTTCTATTATTCTTGTTGTATATGGTTTTAAAGTATATTCTAACCAAATAGATACATTTTCAGTTACCCATTTTCTACCTGAGACTATTGGTCTCAGTGGGGGATCCTTATAGTTTTTATGTAACTTGGGTAATGCTTTGAAAATGGGTGTTACCGGATATTCTATTAATAGAAATTCACTAAGATCTTGGTCTATAGTATTGTTATCTAACATACATTTAATACTGTTATGAACTCCTATTATGATGTTATTAAGTTCTAATGGACTAATTTTCAAGTAGGTATTACCTTCTATTAATAAATTATTTAATTAAAAATAATAATCATCCTTATTTAATATAACAACCGCTCCACCTTTATCTGCCTGTTTTATTATGATATTATCATTGTTCTGTAAATTTATTAATGCTTACTTTTGTGTATTTGTTAAATTAAAATATTTCTGATTTCTACCTTCTTCCAGATATTTATATAAATCAGCTTCACATACTTTAAGAAACATTTCCATGGTAGAATTAAACGGTGGCATGAATGTACTAGGTTGTCTCAACATATGCTGTCTATTTTGTTGGTTAAATAAACTTTGCAACATTACTTTTCTACCATCAAACATCATATCCATGACTATTTCATTAAAAGAGCCTTCTCTACTTGGTACGAAGGACATACCTTTGTTTAAAACAAATAATTCATCATCATTAAGAACATGGATAGATTATAAACAATAGTATCACCAGTCAATTTGATGTCCTTCTCTTTTTTGCCCCTCTGCCTTCGCTGCTGGCTCTCTTCCATTCTCCCTTTTTCTTCATTGGAGCTGGCAGTTGGGCTAAAAAATGCTCACCCTGCTGCGTTGCTTCATTTGTCTTGGGCCTTGTACCCAAGTCCTTAGATTGAGTAACAACTGCATTTGGAACAGCAGTTACTAAAGAAACATTTGTTGTTTCTTCTGATTCAGAACGTTGTACAATTCTCTCTCCCAGAGGTTCCGTAGTTAAATCTGAACTCGCTATTTCCACCGAGTTACTTTGTTTAGACCTAACTGATTGTTCATTACTGTTGTTCAAACGAAAAGTCTCTTGCGCTCTTCGAACGCTATTCAGCGTAGTTCTACCTTACATCACTTCCGCATATGACGTGTTGGTCTCAGTTAAAAAGACATTGGAACGGACTTCTCCTCTTTCCTCTCTCGGCCATATGAAGATGTTACCGGTCGTGAAATCTTTATAGTCGTGCTGTAGCTTTTCTACTTTTGTTTGTTGTAACCTCTGGTCAGTCATTGAAAAAGCACAATATAGCTCGTCTAGTTTTTTGGTGAATCTTTCTCCTTTAAATTCAGTATCTAATTGCATTTGTAAAACACCCACTTCTGCTGTGAGTTTCTCTTCCTCTGGTGCAAAAAATTCCAGGAGTAATTTCATATATGAAAAGCCTGTATTTATGTTGATATGCTGCCATTAGGCTAGTAGCTCTGGATAGTGTTCACCTTGTGAGGGCATGCAAAACACTCTCATTCCTCTTGGTACTATGCCAAATTTTAAACAGGCTTCGAAATGATTTCTCTGCCATTGTAACTTTTTTAACTTATTAACTTTAAATGTAAAGTCTCTTATGATTTCTTCAAATTTTAGATCATTACTTGTACTCACATGATGCAATGTACATCTCTCAGGTGCTACATGTAGTTCTAAATTCATCAGCAGATTTCCTTGATTAGGTAGGTCTCTCTTTATAGAAAAGGTTCTCATTCCCATGGAAATAACAGGTGAAGCACCAGAATCTTCCCTTATAGCAGTTTCTGAATGTTCCATTGTGTGTCAGTTCCCCAAATACAAAAGCAGCAGCAAAGAAAACAAATTGAGAAAACTGACTGAAGGTCCACAAAGTACAAAAAAATCTTTAGCGAACAAACCAATGTAGACCACCACAATCCTTCGATAAAACACTAATTTAATATGATAAGGCAAAATTCAACAAGCAGTTTTTAACACAGATAAGCGCTTTCGGGCTCTGCCCTTCTTCAGATGAAATAAAAACAATCTTAGTCACATTTAAATACCTAATTCAAACCAATTTCCAACCAATCAAAATTTATGTCTCTTTAACTGAGACCAATGAAGAAAAAGGGAGAATGGAAGAGAGCCAGCAGCGAAGGCAGAGGGGCAAAAAAGAGAAGGACATCAAATTGACTGGTGATACTATTGTTTATAATCTATCCATGTTCTTAATGATGATGAATTATTTGTTTTAAACAAAGGTATGTCCTTCGTACCAAGTAGAGAAGGCTCTTTTAATGAAATAGTCATGGATATGATGTTTTATGGTAGAAAAGTAATGTTGCAAAGTTTATTTAACCAACAAAATAGACAGCATATGTTGAGACAACCTAGTACATTCATGCCACCATTTAATTCTACCATGCAAATGTTTCTTAAAGTATGTGAAGCTGACTTATATAAATATCTGGAAGAAGGTAGAAATCAGAAATATTTTAATTTAACAAATACACAAAAGCAAGCATTAATAAATTTACAGAACAATGATAATATCATAATAAAACAGGCAGATAAAGGTGGAGCGGTTGTTATATTAAATAAGGATGATTATTATTTTAAATTAAATAATTTATTAGTAGAAGGTAATACCTACTTGAAAATGAGTCCATTAGAACTTAATAACATCATAACAGGAGTTCATAACAGTATTAAATGTATGTTAGATAACAATACTATAGACCAAGATCTTAGTCAATTTCTATTAATAGAATATCCGGTAACACCCATTTTCAAAGCATTACCCAAGTTACATAAAAACTATAAAGATCCCCCACTGAGACCAATAGTCTCAGGTAGAAAATGGGTAACTGAAAATTTATCTATTTGGTTAGAATATACTTTAAAACCATATACAACAAGAATAATAGAAATTTTGAAAGATACACAACAATTTTTGGAAGCCATAAAAGACAGTGATATATAGGTTCATAGGTTCATACTAGGCTATCTGCCCTAGGGCATTTATAAGCCCAGCCAGAGTGTGTGTGGCTTTCACCACCCCTTAGGATGAGAATACTATATCCATTAGTTTGCTGTGCCTCTGTCCAGCAGTGACACAGAGATGATTCCCGGGGTAAACCTACGATCTCCCATCCACTCGTCAAGATTTCTCTTGAACAGAGTCAGTGAGGGGCTCTGCCTCACATGGACTGGGATTCTGTTATATGTGGAAAAGAAGTATTAATGGTTACCTTAGACGTTGTAAATTGGTTTACAGTGATATAAAATGAATATGGCATGAATGCTGTTTCTGAACTATGCAAAGAAATGGGTGAATCAGATGAAAGGAAATTACTTACAATAAGAAAATGCTTGAAATTGGTTCTATCTAACAATGTATTCATATGCAATAACAATGTATATAGACAAACACAGGGGGTAGCCATGGGCACCCCCTGTGCTAATACATATGCAAATTTGGTTTTGTCATTTTGGGAGAGGTGTTTTGTGCTAGGGGGCCAAAACAGATGGAAAAAGCATCTATTTCTTTATAGATGTTTTGTGGATGATGTTTTTATTTTATGGGAGGGGGAAAAGAGTGAACTAGTACTTTTCATAGAATATTTGGAACATACCACCACTTTTTTCAAATTTTCTCTCACATGCTCAGATGAAGCTATAGATTTTCTGGATGTCAGAATTAAAAAAGAAAGATCTGGCTTTGTTACTACCTTGTTTCGGAAAGAATGCTGGAAAAATAATTTACTTACTTATGATAGTATGCACCCCAGACATATAATAAGGGGTCAGGTAAGTAGGGCATCAAGGCTTTGTACTAAAGATAGTGATTTTGAGGAAGAATTGATGAATATGGAACATATCTTTAAAAATAGAGGTTGCAATGAGAGGTTAATAGTAAGTGAATTAAGTCAGGGTAATATACATAGAAAATCTGTATCTACATTTAAGACAATTTCATCAGAAGAGCAACATGGCCATAAATTTGCACTTAATAGAATGACATTCACATATAGTAGTAATATACATGGTGTATGTGACATTATCAAGAAAAATTGGCATATACTTTTATCTGATGATAACATAAAAGAAATAGTAGGGATAGAACCAAAATTTGGATTTAGAAGAAATAAAAATCTGAAAGACATTTTAACACAAGAAAAGAGAAATCACAAGAAAAGTTCCATTTGTCAAGTAGGTACAAAACCATGTGGGCTATGCAAGGCATGCCATTGTATTAATAAAGAGACTGTTTTTAAGCATCCAGTAGCAGGGAAATTGTTTTATTTTAAAGCAAAAGCCAAAGAATATAATTGATTTAGCTGAGTGTCAGCAATGCAAAGCATTTTACGTGGGAAAAACAAATATGTTTAAAGTTAGAATTTTGCAACATCTTTCATGCATAAGAACTAGTAATATGCACAATGCACTTTATAAACATATAGAAGTAAATAATGACCATCAGTTTAGATTTAGAGCTATTGCAAATGTATTTCCTAGTATAAGAAAGGGTAGCCTAGTAGATGCCACAGAGAGAGAAGAAGCAAAGTGGATAATTGAGCTTTTAGCTCATAGGACACTAGGACTAAATGAATTTGTTCCTATGAAACCCGCCCTCAAAGACAGGAGGGTGCAGTATAAATTTTGATTGGTTGGAAATTGGTTTGAATTAGGTATTTAAATGTGACTAAGATTGTTTTTATTTCATCTGAAGAAGGGCAGAGCCCGAAAGCGCTTATCTGCGTTAAACTCTGCTTGTTGAATTTTGCCTTATCATATTAAATTCGTGTTTTATCGAAGGATTGTGGTGGTCTACATTGGTTTGTTCGCTAAAGATTTTTTGTACTTTGTGGACCTTCAGTCAGTTTTCTCAATTTGTTTTCTTTGCTGAAGCTTAATACTGAAGAGGTTAATTTTATAGCCCAAGCAAAAGAAATGATGCAAGAATTCAAAGGGAATGGTTACTCTGAATATATTGCAGACAGTATACATAAGGAGGTCATAAAAGGTAGAACAGATAAGTATAGGCTGATTTTTGGTAGAGATGTAATACAACAACCACAGAATCTAGATAGAAGAGATAAAGTGGTGAGATATGTCACTACATTTAATGTTACTACTAAGGATGTATGTAAAATAATAGAAAAAAACAGCTTATACTAATGGCTATGCCAGAGATTAAAAATATAATAGGAGAAAAACCACAATTCTCATATAGGAATTCGGAAACATTACAATAGAAATTAAGGTGCAATGATTTTAGAGAAGAAAGAGAAATATCTCAACATAAAATGGGAACAATAAAATGTCATAACTGTAGCTGTTGCAATGATATATATGACGAAACAGATAATTTTGAGCATCCTATAACTAAAGAAAGGTTTATTTTTAGGTGTCCCACAAATTGCAATACAATTCAAGTAGTACATCTAGCAATGTGTACATTATGTACAGCATTTTATGTGGGGAAGACCACTAGTAAATTAAGAGAAAGTATAATAGAACATAAATCGGATATTAGAAGGAAAGTGGTAACAAATGCACTGAGTAAACATATTATTGAAAATAGTGATATACATAAGTTTAAATTTTGGGGCATAGGTACAGTACATATGGGTAGTAGAGGAGGTGATATGAATAATACATTAGAACTGAAGGAATATGAATGGATTGTTAGACTCTAAGCAGATGTTAAGCCTGGCTTAAATAATGTGGTTAGTTTAAAACCAATATTAGTATTGTAGTAGTAAAAATCCAGAAGTAGCAGCAAATACCTTTAACTCCTTCTTCACAGAGACCATTCAGTCACTAGCCAACCAACTAACTTCTTCCCCCTTACTTGCTGTCCCTGAGGAATCATCCTTCTCCTTTACTCTTCAGCCAACACCCACCTCTTACATTAGAGCCTTACTGAAGAAACTCAAACCAACCACTCTCTCTGCCGATCGACTCCCAGCTGAATACCTGCAAATAGCAGCAGACGTTATAGCCTACCCCATATCAATTCTTATTAACCGAACAATAACTGAGGCCACCATCCCTGCCATATGGAAAATATCCTATGTCATTCCACTTCACAAGGGTGGCTCCTCCACCGAACCATCTAACTATAGACCCATAGCAATTTTGTCTCCAATAGCCAAAATTATGGAAAGATGCGTTCATAAACAGTTACTTCATTATCTTAACCTAAATAATCTTTTGTCCCATACTCAACACGGTTTCAGACCCCACCATAGTACGACCACCGCTCTACTTTCCTTTACGGACTCAGTAAATAAAAACCGTAACAGCAAAAAATTAACTTCTGCACTCTTTCTTGATCTGTCAAAAGCTTTTGACATGTTCAATCACGAGATTCTGCTCCACACCCTAGAAACCTTACACCTTGATAATTCAGCTCTCAGCTGGTTCAAGGCTTACCTCTCTGGCAGACAACAAGCAGTCCAATGGCAAAATAAGCTATCTCACCTGCTGCCTAATACCATAGGAGTCCGTCAGGGCTCCATACTAGGTCCCCTCCTCTTTTCTGTATTCATAAATGAACTCCACACTGTTATCCCTAAAGCCACCTGTATCCAATATGCAGATGACTCCACCCTGATATGCTCTGCAGTCTCTCTCCCTGATCTACAAGTAGTCACCCAACACTCTTTTACTGCAGTAGAAAAGTGGCTCGCAGCGCGGAAACTCATCCTAAATCCAAAAAAAAACAAATTACTAATATTTCTTCCCTCCTCAGGGCCTCCACCAGTTCAACTTTCTCCACTATCTAATAACAATACCTTCTTTGTCCAATCTACAAATGGTACCAAAATTGAGCCTGATACCACTACCAAACTGTTAGGGGTCACTATTGATAATAAGCTTAAATTTGACAACCATATCAGTCAAACCATAAAAACAGTAAACAAGAAACTCGGATCCTTGTATAGAATCAAAAACTTCCTAACCCCTACTGCCAAACTCACTACTGCACGCACGCATCTCCTCTCTACCTTACTGTATGCCTCTCCTGTCCTTTCCTTCCTCAATAAAAATGAGATTAAGAAACTCTCTGTTGCCTATAATCACATTGCCAGATTTGTAATATGTGCTCCCCATAGAACTCATCATTGTCATAATCTAAGGAAACTTGACTGGCTGGAACTACCCAACCTTCTCAAAATGAACCAACTCACTGAAGCATTTAAAATAATCAAACAACCTGAAAAAAACCCTTCACTGAGCGAAATACTGATTCCCTACTCCAATCTTAGCTGTCTTCGCTCCTCAAATAGATTTCTGGTTCAAACCATCAAAGCCAACAACTTGGGTGGTGAAGCTCTCTTTGCCAATTCCATAGGGAAGGTTTGGAATTCCCTCCCTAACAACCTAAGACTTTCCACCTCCCTCTGTCAATTCAAAAATAATCTTAAGCTATATTTTAAGTCTCATTGGCTTTGCCCATGTATTAACCCTGATTAACTCTCCTTGACCCATTCTATACCCACTCCCCTGTACCTACTAGATCCTACGCTTCCTTTTCTAAGTCTCAAATAATTGTCTACCAACGCCCTTAGATCCTACCTCCTCTGGTTCTATATAAATCAAGCTCCTCTCTGTTTTACTGAATACTATAACTGTAAGGATCCTGTAACTACTTATAGAAATGTTATTGTATTTTGAATTGTATCTAATTCACTCTGCTGAAAAATGTATCTAAAATATTGTCTCTGTAACTGTATATTATCTGTATGTTTCTGTATGTAATTAATGTTTATTTTTTACTCTGTGGAGCTTTTCTCCCCGGGCCTCCGCTGAAAATGGACATGCATCCAGTCGGACTATCCCGGTCAACAAATGCAAAATAAAATAATAAATAAAATAGTAAAAAGGTAAAGAGAAAATGTTTAGTCTACTATATGCTCAATTGTTTTGTTATTATTGTTATTCTATAGATATATTATGTTTAGACTACAGAGGTTCTAATATAGTAAGCATATATGTTTTTAGTAATTTTAAGAGTGAAGGTTCTTTTAAATGTATGTTATGTTCTGAAGAAGTTCATTTTAATAATTAATTGTTGTTTCATGATGTTAGGCTGGCTGAAACATGTGACTTAAAATGGTTTCCTATTTAAATAATGAAAAAAATTCATATGATTTTATGTACTGATGAAGGGTGGTTAACCCAAAAGCTTTGCATTAAATTTTGGCGTGATTGTTATCAGTAAGACCTTAAAATGCCCATCCTTGCATTAGTATGGTATATTTTGGACACTATTTATTTTTGTGATTGAGTAATCATTACTACTGTAGTTTCTGGACACTGTCTTTTGTGATTGAGTAACCATTACTACTGCAGTTCTTGGACACTGTCTTTTGTGATTAAGGAACCATTACTACTGCAGTTTTTGGACACTGTCTTTTGGGACTGAGTAACCCAGTGGCAAGCAGAACAAGGATATATTAGGACAAGCTGCTTGTTGCCCTGATCCATGAGGGACAAGGGTGCTAGGCCAGGACTGAAATTTGTGGTTTCCCATCCATTCATCAAAATTATGTTTGAATATAAGGTAAGAGAAGTACTTTACTTTATGTGGAGTGGAAGCCATTTCTATAGACATGATATTCTCTGTGATACATACCTACCCCTCCAACATGTCCTATTTATTTTGCAAAAGAAACTGAGATCTCTTGAGCATGTGTTGACTTGTGAATGTGTATTAGGTCAGAAAGGATAGGGTCTTCTCAAGGTTCTATACACAAGACAAGAGGTCATCTCTTAGCAGCCTGAATGATACGGAGAAGCTTTGAGATGGTCTGCATATTTTACTGGGCTTGGGCCCTTAATTTTTTTAGTTGGAAAGAATTACAGTCTTTTCAGCTGTGACAAGTGTTTGAACAGGTGCATAATGAAAGCAGCACTACACTCAATGATCAGCTTGAGGACCCAGTACAGTGGAATGATTAAATCCTTAGATCTCGATGCAATACCTTTAGATATAAACTGTGTGATGAAAAAGGACTTCCATGCAATAACAGATATATGGCGACCAGAGAACAGATTATTGTGTAAGTAGACTTATAGATCCCCGACTACATGATTTACCTTTAGTGGGGATGTAAACAATGTGATAGCTACAAAGGAAGTCATGCTTGCCAAAGGATACTATTGTACATTTTCTGGCATTTAGTTTTATTCCATGGTTTTGACTCCAGCTATTTGTTTGGAAAAGGCCTTCTTGGAGGAGCTTAGTGTCCTCCGGGGAGTTTATGATAGCAACAACTTTAGTCATTTGCAAGTTCGGTCAGCCATAAATTCTTAACATTTGCTTTCACCTCTGAGAAGTAACTGCCAAAGAAGAGTGGCCCAAAGACTGAACCCTGGGGTACACTGCTAGTGACAGGTCTTTTGGAGGCGGTACACCTGCCCACCTTAATTTTCTGGGTTCTTTTTGTGAACCAATTTTCTTTAGCTGGGAGAGTTTAACAAAGATATCAAAGTGCGTGTGAGAGTGTTGAACACTTTTGTGAGGTCTAAATATGGGGTGTGTACTGACATGCCCTCATCCATTGCTTCAGTAACTTTCTCAAATAACTTGGTCAGGTTAAGTAGGCAGGGTCTCCCCATGACAAACCTGAACTGGCTTGAGTTGATAGTTTGTAGGTTACCGGTGTCCTTCTTTATTAATTCTGTAACAATCCTTTCCACAGCTTTACAGATGGGGCTGCTCAGACTTATGGGTCTAAAATAACCTGGGTCTGTTGACACCTTATCTTTCTGCAAGGGGATGACTGCTGCTTTCCTCCATTCATCAGGCATGAAGCCTGCTTAAAAACTGATACTAAATAGCCTCTTTAGGGGGTCTGACAAGTCCTGCTTCAGGCTTGCCAGTAAACAGCCTGGAATATTATCCAACCCTACAGAAGTAGGGTTTTTTTGGCCTCATATAGTGCCTTGAGGACTTGTTCTTTGGATATTTTAGAGGGGGTGCACGTACAGGTATGTGATATGGGAAAATAGGAAGGGAGAGGGGTTAAAGTTTGAGCTAAATTTGCTACTAGACTGGCTATGTTCTCTGGGGCTGAGTATGTGATATAATTTACTAATAGCTCTGTACAGTGCTGGGTATTGCTTCTAAGGTTTCTAACACAGTTAAAGAAGTCTTTGCGTTTATCCTTTACCTGGGTGAACAGTTCCCTGCTGTTAGCATCTTGAGGCAAACTTTTTGGCATGAAATGATTTTTTCTTTTATTGTAGAGTTTATTTATATTTGGGTTCACTTTTAAATATGGCATTGTATTTACTCAAAAGTAGGACAAATGTGTCTAAGCAGTTATTTACAAGTACATAGAATTTGGTGGTAAGGGGTTTCTTGTAAGCAGTGGGGTCATCACGTTGGATGGGGATTTTGAATTTCGCCAGGTCATTACTCAGTTTTACTAGATTAGTCTTAGCATAATCTCTGAATACCGAGGAATTGGGAGATGCTTCTGGTTTCAGTCTTATGATAAATGTGACTGACCTCTGATCCAATCCAATCTGACGAGGGAGGAAGAAGCAATTGCTGGGCAGCATAGCTGTCCCATATTGGTAAGGATTTGGTCCATGATTTTGTCAGCCCTGGTTGGGGTGTAGACTAATTGGCCCAGAAAGTTTATATTGATGAATTCCAAAAATTTAAGAATGCAAATGTCTGAGGAGGTACGCGCCTCTCAGCTGATGGAGAGGTACTTCAAATCTCCTAGGAGAATGGTGCTTGCTTGAAAGTAATGGGGACTCCATACTCATTACATAGGAGGTATGGGCTGATGGCAGCACAGAAGGGGTTCTATATTTATCTATGATATAATAAGGGGGTTTGTGGATATTAAGTTGGACATGGAGGAGTTCCAGGCCATTTTCTTGTCTAAAGAATTCCAAGGTGATTTTTTTTAAGAATATGGAGACGCCTCCACCTTTACTGCTTTTATGTAGTGCAGTGTGCCTGAATATGTGTAATCATTGAAGCCTTGCACTGATGGCGTGTTCTCACTGATCTTGTACCAGGTCTTTGTGATAATACATATTGTGATAAAGGGGGATACTGCTGCCCAGCTATCTGAAATTTTGCAAATAATTATATATCATTTGTGAATATTAACATGATTTATATAGAAGTGTAACAAAGGGAGATACTGCCGGCACAGCTGTCTGGAATTTTGTAAATGGTTATGTGTCATTTGTGAATATAAACATGTTTCATGTAAGATGCTTGTGTTACAAATGTAGTATAAATATATGCTATGTACATATCAAACTAGGTTTGTACAGACGTGTGTTGAAAAGCTATTTTATAAAGAACTGAGCTTAAAAATGGATCCACAGTGTGCTCTACTAGCATAGAACAAGAAATGTACATGCACTATTGTAATTGTGTAATTGTACATACTCTAACAGTGGAAACTGGGATATAGGAAGTTAACCTCAGTTTAGTAAACTACAGAAAAACAGCTGGAATTAAATTACTTTATGGCAGCAAGGAACCAGAATGTCTAAAACTAGGGAACCTTCTGTATTGTCTTGGAAGTGTTTTATTGTTTTATGACTTCCAGAATCTATCAAAGATCTGAGAAAAAGCCCTTGTCTCTGTATTTTCACAGGTAGATGCTAAATACTGCCAGATTCCAGCAGTGGGGGTTTCACCTGGGATAGAGCCAGATGACAAGAAATTAGGTCATTCTGTGAGCTATCCCAGCAGTAACATTTGATATATTAATTTGAGAGGTCTCAGAGAGAGACACACACAGCAAGCATTCTGTCTTGGACCTGACAACATTAAGACCCACGCACCACATAGTACAGTTTTGTACCTACCATAAATGTAGATGTTTGAGTGCTAATACAGTTGCAGTAATCACAGATGGGTTTTCTGCCGTCAGGCGGGTCCTTGGTCAGCCGAATTCCAAAGTCTAGGTCCGGCGTCTGTTGCTGTCGCTTTCTTTCCTGACGTCAGTGAGGCAGGGGTATATAAGACACAGCCAACGCCATTTTCTTCAGTCTTTCTTGCCCCAGATGTCAGGTGCCCCCAGTAGGAAGGCAATACATAAATTATATTTATATACATGCAATGCAATATAATCAAAAATCAGTAGTTGCAAGCAAATATACCATAGAAGGATAACCCAATCAGGTTGTATGAAGAGGGGTTAGGCCCTAGGCCTTTAACAAGAGGGGAAGGAGGGAGGGAAAACTGTACTGTAGCTGTATTAGCACTCGAACATCTACATTTATGGTAGGTACAAAACTGTACTATGTTCATCGTGCATACAGCTGCAGTAATCACAGATGGGTAGAATCCCAAAGCTACGCACAGGGTGGTAGGCACTAGGTGGAACTGGGATGAGCCAGAATGCCCTGCAACACAGCAGTGGCAAAGCCTGCTCTAGTTTTGGAATATAAAGGCAGGTGGTAGTGTTTTGTGAAGGCATGCACAGAACTCCAAGTGGCTGCCTCCAAAATATCTTTGGTAGGAACTCCTCTGAGGAAGGCTGTAGAGGTAGCTGTGGCCCTGGTGGAGTGGGATCTGATGCCTATAGGGACAGATTTTCCATGACAGCAGTAACAAAACCGTATGCAGTGGCCTATCCATTTTGAAATTGTCTGTTTGGTAACAGGCTTCCCTTGAGCTCCTACAGCATAGGACACAAAAAGTTGTTCTGATTTCCTGAAAGGCTTTGTTCTGTCCAAATAATAACGTAGTTGTCTATGGATGTCTAAGGAGTGTAGCAGCCTTTCCCCTTTGTTTTGAGGATTGGGGTAAAAGGTAGGTAAGTGTATGGCTTGATTTAAAGCTACCCTGGATACCACTTTAGGCATAAATGACGGGTTGGTTCGAAGGGAAACCCTGTCCTGATGGAAGATGAGAAAGGGCTGCACAGCCATGAGGGCTTGTAGTTCCGAAACCCTACGAGCTGAGGTAATGGCCAGAAGGAAAGCTGTTTTCCAGGACAAATATTGCAAATCTGTTGAGGCAGCTGGTTCAAAGGGAGGCAATGCTAATTTTTCTAGAATGTAATTAAGATCCCAGGCTGGCACTGGTTGTTTCCTTGGTGGTCTTATATTCTTAGCCCCTCTGAGGAACTGTCTTAAGAGTGGGTGAGAGAATAAGGGTGGATCAGTGTTGAATTCTGCAGAAATGGCTGAGGCATGGATTTTTATGGAGGAAAATGAAAGTCCACTGTTCAGCAGCTCAGCTAGATACTGTAATACCTGAGGCAAATTCAGTTTTCTAGGGTCCTGGCCTTTTTTCTCATTCCAAGAGCAAAACCGTTTCCATTTTGCGGAGTAAGCCTTTCTAGCAGATGGCCTTCTGGCCTCCAAAATGACATCCTGCACCTCTTTGGGGAGTAGGGTCTGTTGTGGTGTTAAGGATTTTTCCATGCAGCGAGATTGAGTGTTTTCAGCTGACTGTGAAGAGTTTTGTAGCTGTGCTGAGTCAGCAGAATAGGCATTAGAGGTAGGGGCCAGGGAGGAGTATGTGTTAGGCTCCTCAGGGGTGGGTACCAGTGTTGTCTTGGCCAGTCTGGAACAATCAGTATCATCTTCGGTCTGTCTGCTCTTGCTTTCAAGAGCACCTTGGGCAGAAGAGGCAGAGGTGGGAAAGCGTAAACTGTCCATGCTGTCCAACTGAATGAAAGGGCGTCCACTCTCCAGGCCTTTGGATGAAAGGTCCTTGAACAAAACTTTTCCAATTGAGGATTCCTGTGGGAGGCGAAGAGATCTATGTCTGGCCTCCCCCACGCTTGGATTATCTTTGTAAACACTTGAGGATGCAACTTCCATTCGTGTGGATCTGTCATATTTCTGCTTAGATTGTCTGCCAGCGTGTTTTCCAAACCTGGCAAGTACTGTGCTTGAAGTTTGATTTGCCATTCCAGAGCCAAGTTCCAAAGTGTCACTGCTAGTCTGCACAGGGGGTATGAATGTGTTCCTTCTTGTTTGTTTATGTACCACATTACTGTGGTGTTGTCTGTTCTTATCAATAATTGTCCTGGATGCAGGAGGTCCTTGAAAGCTGTAATTGCATTTATCACTGCTAGCATTTCTTTTTGATTGATGTGAAGGTGCTTTTCCTTTTGGGACCATTTGCCCTGAATGCACCTGTCTGTCATGTGCGCCCCCCAGGCGTAATCTGAGGCATCTGTTGTGATGACTTGATTTGCTTGAGGCTTGCAGAATGGGAGACCTGTGTTTGTTTGACATGCTTGGGCCCACCATAGAAATTCCTTTTGCAAACATGGAATTATTGGTATAATTGTTTCCAAACTGTGGCTGTGTTGAGACCATAGGTTTTTTAGGTACCATTGAAGTTTCCTCATATGCAACTTTGCACATGGGATTAAAAGAATGCAAGATGCCATGAAGCCCAGAGCCTGCAGGATTTTCCTTGCAGTAAGCCTGGTACAATTTGCTAGTATTTTGAAGTACTGAGTTAGTTGCCCCTGTTTTTCTGGCATAAGATAGGCCATCTGGGTGTTTGTGTCCAAGTTGGCACCCAGGAAAGTTATTTTCTGAGATGGTGTTAGCCTGAATTTCTCTTTGTTGATTGTGTATCCCAGAGAATTCAGTAACCGTGTTGCATAAGCCAGATGTTCCAGAAGTATGTGCTTGCTGTCCGCTTGGATCAGGCAGTCGTCCAAATAAGGGTAAATTTGTATCCCTTGAAGTCTGCAGTAGGCAATTACTGATGCCAGGCATTTCGTGAATACTCTGGGCGCAGTAGATAAGCCAAAGGGCAATGCAGAGAATTGATAGTGGATTGAACCTGCAAGAAATCTGAGGTATCTTCTGCAGCTTTGTCTGATTGGGAGCATCTAGTAGTTTAGCTTTCACATGATCAAGCAAGATTTGTTCCCTAAGCCATGCATGTCTACGAATGACTGATCCTGTAACAGCAGCTCTACTTGAGGCCTCTAGGGCATCATAGCCACATTGTAAGGTGCGTTTACCCACTTGTTCTGCACTATGCATCATATCCTGCAACTCCTTCAAATCTGGTTGTTCAGGTTGAGACATTTTATTTCTTAATTGTGATGAAACTGCTGATATTTAAGCATATGAAACTGACAATTTAAGGCCCTCATGGCTAGGGTGGCCGAGGTATATACCTTTTTTTCCCACCTTTCTAAGGATCTTGACTCTCTTTCGTAAGGTAGTGGATTCTTAGCAGTAGAGGCCTTCATTCCCTTGGGGCCTTGAGAAATGGTTTCAGGGTCAGCATTATGGCTTTTGTAAAGAAATTGGTGAGAGTTAGGAACTCTGTAGTACCTATCAGGCTTGACTGGGGCAGGAGGCAGGGAATCCGGATTAAGGCAAGCCTCCGAATAAACATCATCAAGTATGTCCAAGACAGGAGGTATCGCCAGAGGTCTGTGTTGAGGTAACAAAAGAAATTCCCTAAGTCTTTTCTTGGAATCAGAAAAGTCTTGGCCTTCCCAATGGAAGTGTTCCCTCAAGGTGTGCAAGGTTTCCCCAAAGAAAAATCCTCAGGAGGAGATACAGAAGGAATGGACTGCTCTGCATCAGAATCTTCAAAAGGGGAGTAAGAGTGTTCCTCTACATCAGAATGTTCTGAAAAAATGGAGCCCTGATCAGAAGAGGGAGAATCTTCCTCCACTCTGGGTCTCTTGTCTGGAGGGGGATGGGAACCCCTGATAAGAGTAATTAAATCCTCAGCCATTTTAAGCATCTGCTTTTTAGGCATGGGGCCTGGAGATGGGCCCTGTGCAACAGGCCTCTTGGGATGCCTGGCTGATTTGGACTTAGTAAAGGCCTTAATGGAAAAGGAAGATGAGGGTCTAAAGACACCATGGGTGGAAGTGGACCTGTCCACATTAGGAGGCTCAACGCTCACAGTGGCTTAGGTGGTTGTAGTCTGGGTATGGTCTGAGGTACCTGCGGTCTCGGTTACAGAAGACACCGCCAAAGAAGTGTCGTCGGTAGTCAGGGACTGCATAGGCGTCTCACTGATAACTGGACCACGTGTAGCCGGGTTTGGCGTGGTGTCGGTGGGGACCGCGGACCTTGCGTGTCGGTCCTTGTCCTTGCGTTTTTTGGACAAAACGGTAGTCGGAGTCTCCGACGACATTTTATAATCAAAGGCTCTACCAAAAAAGTGTTGGGCAAACTCCGCCCGACGCTTAATAGTGCGTTTATTGAAAGTAGCGCAAAAGCGACAGCCCGAGACGTCGTGGTCTGGGCCTAAACAAGGTATGCAGAGGGAATGGAAATCCTTATGCGGTATTTGCTTCCCACAAGAAATACAATTGTTAACTTTTTCTGACATCGGTCTGAGGCAAGAAAAGTTTCCCCAACGGGGTACTTAGCTTTAATGAAGACTTCGGTTTCCAATTTTTCGTAAATTCAGGAGCTGGCCGACCGGCACTTGCGAACTGCTTCTGCTTAGGGCACCGCGTGGCAAAAAAGACTGAAGAAAATGGCGTCGGCTGTGTCTTATATACCCCGACTTCACTGACGTCAGGAAAGAAAGCGACAGCAACCGACGCCGGACCTAGACTTTGGAATTCGGCCGACCGAGGACCCGCCTGATGGCAGAAAACCCATCTGTGATTACTGCAGCTGTATGCACGATGAACATCTGCCTTGCTCTGTAGTAAGTTCTTAGGTTATTGTAATTCTCTAGATACAGTCGGGAATATAGCAAAACTTAGTTTAGATATTTTTCTTTATTTATTTGAGACTGTCCTGCAATGTTGTTTTAAATATTTCCTGTTATTTTGAACTCTGATGTCACTGTAAATATATATTTAGTATTGCCCTGTTTTTTTATTATTTATTATTAAATATATTTAAACTTTTCATTGTGGCTGCTCTGTGTACCATTTGTATTGATAGTAACATTACACAGTAAGATTGGACACCCTTTGTTAAGGGCTTTAAAGTAGCTGATAAGGGGTTCTGGTGGCAGGGATAACTACCTTATAGTCTGGGCAGAAGGGGGCATAGCTAGTAAACGTGTGCCAGCCTTTCCCACATATGTGTGTGTGTGTGTGTGTGTGTGTGTGTGTGTGTGTGTGTGTGTGTGTGTGTGTGTGTGTGTGTGTAAAACAAGTCTTGAAGAGTTTGTGTCAGCTACTTGGGCAGGGACATGAAGCACTGGTTAGACAAAAAGAGTGTTAAAGGACTTGGCTTGAAACCCTGGCTAAGGACTCAGCTCTATAGCTGTGCCAGTGGGGAGTCTTACTGGAGAAAGAGGGAGAAATCAACCCTGGACTGACTGTGATATCTGTGCGCTCTTAAGGGAAATTATACTTGATGCAGAGAGCTTCATCTGGAAATACTGTGCATGTACCTGTCATCATCCCAATGTATGCCCCCCATTGTTGTGAGTGTTGAGGATTGAGGCACTTTGATTACTGGTCCAGTGGTGGGGCATCACACATATATCAATGTTTTCTAGGGTAAGGAATGGGTTTTAGAGAGTACAGTATTTTATTAAGGCTCCTAGCATTGAGCAGCAATGCCTTTATGTTATCCGGATTACTTTATGTTATGTTATATTATGTTATGTTGTGTTATGCTATGCTAGAAGCTTTAGGAGAATGTATATGCCTAAAAAAAGGCATTGTGGGAGGGAAAAAATTTTTGCCAATATATCAGTTTGGGGACATGTGCAGGCCATCCCTTGCAAAGCAGTAAGGACTGTCTACCATCTCCTCCCAAGTTGATATATATTGTACCTCTTTTGAATGGCACAGAAAGCTAAGTCAATTGTTGAAGTCAATAATCTTTTGTTTTGCATTGTAATATCATTCTTGGTGATGGTAGAATGGTGCTTAAGGCTGGGTTCATACCTGCTGTGGACATATATTCCAAGAGCTTCATCACGTCCCCTTTCATATAATCCAGAGAGTATGTCAAGTCATGCATACTCCTGTGCTTTATGACTATGTCGTATATGTAGTTGTAGTATGATTGTTGTAGCACATCCTGGGATCAGATATGCAAGTGACCAAGACCCTCTTCTTGCATGGCCTGATGGGTAGGGTATCACAGTGTCTCACTGTGGAGTTACCTATAACTGGGATACTGAATCGTGTGGAGGTTTGCCTTATGGGTTTTAACCTGGGACAATTTGACTCTTGGATGTATGCTTTTTGGTGGGTGTCACCTGTTTTGTATGTTTGTGAGGTTGTTGACGGTACTTGTTCCACAGGTTACATTTAGGAGGCCTCTGGGGTTTAGGTAGATTACTTTTAAGAACCTCAGCATATGTAGGTCTGTATTTGTACATTTGGTCTAAACCATTTGTGTCACTGAATTAGTATGATGTTGTGTGGTACTGACAACCTCCCTATTATTCGAAGTGGCATGGTGTGAAAGCTTTTCCTCCATTAACATTATATGACTATATCTCTAACACGCTGTGTGTCAGTCTGATTAAGTAGTAAGTGGTTGTCAGTTAACATGAGATAACTGCTACATTTTTTTTAAACAAGAGACAACTTTATTAAATTATCATGTGGGACATATGCAATCTTACATTTATACAAATGAAAACAGCCATAATGGCATAATTTCAGTTGCAAACATTATACATTACAAACCATACTGACACAAATGAAGTTGCAAACATTATATATCATCTATAATCTATCTAGTAATTATGAAACATTACATAGCTCATTCAAATCCTGCCTTCTTTTAAACGTCATTCCTCCTCTGCATTATTGTCCCCAGAATTCCCATTGTTTTCCTGTGTAATTTTCTCCTAGCCTTTTCTAAAGATCCCAATTCCAGTTGTTTTACTTCTGTTACTATATTTGATACTTCTAGCACAGTTGGTTTAGACTTTGATTTCCATTTTCTAGTAAATGCTCTTTCGGCAGCCATCATAATTAGACTCCGCAAGGCCTTATGTCTAGGCAATTCCAATTCTGTATCATAGCTCAAAGAATAATTTCCTTAGTTACACCAATTTGCTCAACCAGTCTCTCTGACAGAACAGTCTGTAGGGAAGCTTTAAATTTTGCCAACTCATTACACTCCCAGAAAATATATTTCCAGTTACCTCTTTCTTCCCCATCACACCTCCAAGATTTGCTGTCGACCTGAGGTAAAATACTTTGGAGTCTACTTAGGGTACAAACACTATGTAAACACTTCCAAGCAAAGATCCTAAATCTTCTAGATTTTATAGCGCCTAATTGTTTCCTTGTGAATTGCTTGTATCCAATATTTCTTTCTTCCCAGTCCTTGCTAACCTCTTCTGACTGATTCTTATAGTTATCATATAATATTTTATATGCGCTACTAAATAGTTTGTGGGTGTGTATCAAGACCTTCAATTAAATGCAAGTTTAGTTATGATACTGGTTTGCCTTAGGTTTACTATTTATGATGATTAAATCTGATAAAGAACCTAAGAGCCAGAAATACCTTTGACTTGGAATAATAAAGTAAGGGAAAGCCCATAGGCTGCCCCTTTTCTTTAATTTTCATGTACTGTTATTCTGTGAAACACAGGTGACTTCAGAGTATGTACGTTTACTCCATGTGTACTTGAGCAAAGTAGTTTGTGTAATTAGGGTCACCCAATTTTATGTGTTTGCATGTGTTGGGTTTTGTGGTATTATATCACCTCATATGTCTGAAATTAACTCTCATTCAAACTAGCTATGGTATGTACACTGAACAAGACAACTACAACTGGATGACTAATGTTATTTATGAAAATTGCAACCATGGTCAAAGCTGACCCTACACTAATACAGTCCTATCCCTTTCCAGTTAGCACCACCTCTTCAGTTTCCTGCCGAAGCCCACTCCCTTGGGTTACATCAGTCTTCACTGATCAGACATATGGGAAGGATGATCACTGCTCCCACATTGGTTTTATGTGCACTGTAACCTTTAAAGAAAATTACACATTGGAAAGAGAGGCTTTGTGGATAAAATTATGTGTAGAATTTAAATATTTGTTATTCTGATAATTTACTACCATGTTGGCACCTCCATGGTTATCAATGAGCAGGGCTGTTATTATAGAAACATACATGTCTTAATTCAGACTTCATCCACACTAAAAACACAAGTTTGTCATTTGCCCAACTTTCACAATTACAGGGAGCACATGCTTTCAAATATACTGACCACTTGGCCTCAAAAAGATCATTTTTTATTTAAGTGGGTAGTAGGGCAATAAAGACAGGAACTTGTCTTCACTCTTGTAATCCTTCAGCACATCGACAACTTGCCATTTTCCAGTGGTACCTTCCTAGGCTTGTGGAAGGCATCCAGCATCCAGAATAAGGGAAGCTGTAAAGTTACACCAGGTCTGGATCCCCTATCCCTCACTCAAAGAAAGGAAGAGTACATAGTTAAACTTACTTGCAATAAAAGGCAGCAATTTGTAGATTGTAGTGGCTAGATTACTAATGATCTAAGTAATCAACCACCTTGTATGAACCTATATCTCTCCCCAAACAATGGAACCTTGTGTCACTCATTTCTCCACACTCAAAGATGCTTGAAAGGGGCTAGCTTCACTGGCATACAGGGATAAAGCCAGGACTAGAACCTTGAGTTTGATTAATGGCTCGGGCATTTGCTGGAGCTGTCCATCTTGCAAGGGGAAAGATGGCAGTCTGGGTTGTCAGTTGCCAGGACTCCTTAGAGGAGGGCTTACAAAGAAAGAAGTGACCCTAGGCCATGCACTTGGTTCACTAAGTCATGAGTGTGGCAGAATTTACAACAGTAAGGTACAGCAGTCTCCTGTGGTCATATGGTTTGCATGTCCCCTACCCAGGGGAGCAGTTAGGGCCATAACAAAAACACATTCTGGTATTTGGCATAGAGGGTTAAGGCTTTGAGCTGTAGCTCCTGCAATGCAGGGTTCGATTCCCTCATCTTTCATTTGGCCACTGTGTGACCATGACCAAGTAACTTAACCAGACAGTGCTTGGGGCAACTGCAAATTTGGGTTAGCCTCCTCAATTATCCCCTGGACTGCAAGTCTAGTAAGTACCTAGGAACTCAAAGCTAGGATGTCAGTGCAAACCCCCTCCATACCTGACTCAATGACAGTCAATCCAAGAATTCTCAACTTTGTGCTGTGGACACCCAGAACAGGGAATGAAATTGGTTGAAATCCAATAGGATGAGGACCGATGGTCACCGGGCATGGAAGTTAAAAAGCATTAGGAAAAAAAATATGTGAAAGATCTGTATCATCACAACTTATAGCTCATCTCAGTTCACTCAGCCTTCTGTATTTATTTACTTTCATTTAATGAGAGTAGAACAATTATCCAAATGGACCAGTTCCAGCAACATGGGTTTAAGAAGGGACATAGTATTTTAAACAGTACCTCCTGTTTTACAAACAATATCCTACAAAACACGGACAAAGGTAAGCACACCAAGAAAGATATTTAATGACTTGACAAAGGTATTTGATTAAGTTTAGTATCCCAGATATTTAAACACTACAGGATTTCACCCCACAACTACTATGCTGAACAGTCCTTCAAAGTTAGGGGCTGGTAACTGATTATTGCATGATCAGCAGATTGGTCTGACTATGCCTTAAGGGTCTGTCCTAGCTCCCCTGCTTTACTCTGTTTTTATTAAATGCCTTTAGAATTATGCTTTCTGATCAACCTGCCTTGTTCTTCACAGACAATATGGTTATATTTATTTTTATTCCATATTTGGAACCATGTCTCCAGGGTATTCACCCATATTTCAACTCTTTAGGGAGGTTGCTAAATGAAAAAAAGCCCCAAACCATGATCTCTATAACACAGAAATGATTTTCACAGGTTCCTAAGACTTTGTCAGTAATACCACCATTTCACAGTGTAGCAGATGGAATAGTAAGCGGACACTACAAAAGATATCTTTATTCCAGTCTCACAGCATGGACTTCTATGAGTGAATGCAGGGTCACTCATCAACTGTAAGATGTTTTGGGCCTCTAATAAATCAAACGTGGAAATTTTATGGTACAATCACCCATCTCAAGCATCGCTGTAACACCCAAACAGAACACAAATATTTTACACAGTGCATAAACAGCTAGCATAGTTAGTTCTTGGTTTGTATTGATGTTCTATGCTATAAACAATGTGCCACCTTGCTCCCGTCTCTTCACCTGCAACCTCAGCTCCTCAGATGCCAATCCATTTACTTTGCTCCTTCCTAACTACTCCCCAGAATGCTGTACCAAAGCACTCTTCTTTTGGGGGCCCGAAGGATGTAACTAATTTCCCATAAATATCAGCTTCCTACAAACATTTCGCCTGTTAACCACCATATCACTGATGCAGTCTGTAGCAGTTTGAACAAATTTAACTTAGCTGTACTACATGAGGAATGAAATGTTGTTTTCTTTCTTATAGGGGTCATCAGACTGTGTATTCTTCCAAGGTTAGTATATTTACTTTTATGGACCTCCGTCTGAAGCACTGAAAAAATGTATTAGCACAGGTTTGTGCTGTAGAGCTATGTATTTTTTTTCTCCAATTACAAATGTCTACTAACAAGCGACAAACTCAAAATAAAATGTGTAACAGTCAAGATAAAGAAAAAGTACTACAGCAAGGCATTTCTGTTCATCAGCACAGAACCATAATAAACAGAATTATTATACTTGAAATATAAAAACCCTAATTATTGGGGTAAGCAAAACTGCCAGCACTTCCTACAGGAGAAAATATACCAAAGTTTTATACCAGTTCTAGGAGAAAGTTAACCCAGCTTGTATTACACTATTTATTTTCTTGTCAAATCCAACACAGCTAAGTATCTAAAGTGTGTAGATAGAATGGATACTGTGACACGTAACTCATACTTAAGCATGGGACTAGGTAATAGCAGCAAACAAACTAGTAAATAAATTGATAGCTATGCAGGCTTGTACAGCTAATTTAAGCATCGTATCCAGCTAGTGCTCACGGGTACCAATAAGAAACAATTTCGACAAGGTGCGGTGAATCAGCCTGTTCCCCCAAATCCAGACAGAAGTTCCCGCAAAGAGTCAGTTATCACGATTCTTGAAAATGCAGCGACTGCTACTGCCATTTGTTAAGAACAGCGCTGGAGGGATCGGATGCCCTGGCAATTTTAAGACCTTTATTTTGTTCATTAGGGCTGTAACTTCACAGACTGTGTGAGGGTATTTTGATATCCAGTGTCTAATGCAAATATTGAGCATTAGGACATTCAGCAGCCAGTAGAACTCATCAGATGGATTTATTGTCTGGTCCCAGCCAATCAAAAACAAGGGAGGATGGGGACTCAGGGAACACTTCCTCACATACTCTATAGTTTGTTTTTGAAGCCAATGAGAAAAGACAGTCCCAGAAAATATGGAGTCAGTCCCCAAAGAACAGCTGCCTTACATCTCTGACAGTGAGAAGCGGCCCCAGGAACATTTTATAAATCTTTGAGGGTGTGTAAAAGAAAAAAAAAAAAGAAAAAGAAAAAAGGCACTTCCATCTGAAGAATCAGAATTTACATGATTTAGTGATGTATCTGGAGTTTGTATTTACATGATTTAGTGATGTATCTGGAGCTTGTATTTACATGATTTAGTGATGTATCTGGAGCTTGTATTTACATGATTTAGTGATGTATCTGGAGCTTGTATTTACATGATTTAGTGATGTATCTGGAGCTTGTATTTACATGATTTAGTGATGTATCTGGAGCTTGTATTTACATGATTTAGTGATGTATCTGGAGCTTGTATTTACATGATTTAGTGATGTATCTGGAAGCTTGTATTTACATGATTTAGTGATGTATCTGGAGCTTGTATTTACATGATTTAGTGATGTATCTGGAGCTTGTATTTACATGATTTAGTGATGTATCTGGAGCTTGTATTTACATGATTTAGTGATGTATCTGGAGCTTGTATTTACATGATTTAGTGATGTATCTGGAGCTTGTATTTACATGATTTAGTGATGTATCTGGAGCTTGTATTTACATGATTTAGTGATGTATCTGGAGCTTGTATTTACATGATTTAGTGATGTATCTGGAGCTTGTAGAAGTTCCTGCTTATTGGACAAGGAATAAGGATACCACAAGGTCCCGTTCCCATGCCAACCTGTACTTAATTGTCATACTCAGTAGCTTATATAAAATATACTAGTCACTCCCAAGGTTATACTATGAATTATTTTTTATTGTATGTTAATGTAGCATAATGTTGCATAAATACTGTATCTAAATAGAACTCAGCAACACGGATCAATGAAGGCTGTCTTCTTACTCCAAATACTCCACCAATAATTCCAAGAACAGTACAAAAATACGAAAATTGCAAAATGTAAACTTTATTCCACTACAAAGGTAAACAGGATTGAGCGCTTTCGCCTCCGCACCGGAGACCTCTTCAGAATCAAGAAAAGCTATCAGTAGCACTTATTTATATCATTGCTATTAACACCATAAAACAATAATTGATGTGCTTTCCATAGTTAATTAATTAACTTGTCCACCATCACTTTTAAAGTGCAATAACAACCTATAAGAAATATATGTATATACCTCTTCATAAACTGGTATATTCATAGAATAAAAAGCCTGAAATATACAATACATAAAATGCATAAATACATAAACTTGAACTTATCTAAAAAATGTACTCTAATGAGAAATAAATATATAAATATAAATATAAAAATATATAAATATGTATAAAAAATATATAAAAATATATATACACATATATGTTCTAAAATATATATTATAAAGTATGTAGGCCCTAAATATATAATAGTAACAATGTAATAGTTAATGTACGTACCATGGTTGGTAATTTATACATGTGTGTATGTTTTCCGAGGGTCCTGAGATAACAATTTTAATGCTGGTAATATAGAAATATTGTCGTTAAGACCCTTTCCACTACATGCATCTAATTTTAATTGCCACATCATTTCCCTATATGTCAATCTAGTTTCCCAGTCACCTCCTCTTTCCAAGGGTTGACCGAAAGACACCTAAGGAGACGAATTTATGAACACATTAGGGACATCAACCGTAAAAATGAAAATAATGCATTATATAGGCATTCATTAGTTTGTATGGAAGCAAATTTTAAATTCTGGGTACTCGAGATAGTGGAACCCTTGGAAAGAGGAGGTGACTGGGAAACTAGATTGACATATAGGGAAATTATGTGGCAATTAAAATTAGATGCATGTAGTGGAAAGGGTCTTAACGACAATATTTCTATATTACCAGCATTAAAATTGTTATCTCAGGACCCTCGGAAAACATACACACATGTATAAATTACCAACCATGGTACGTACATTAACTATTACATTGTTACTATTATATATTTAGGGCCTACATACTTTATAATATATATTTTAGAACATATATGTGTATATATATTTTTATATATTTTTTATACATATTTATATATTTTTATATTTATATATTTATTTCTCATTAGAGTACATTTTTTAGATAAGTTCAAGTTTATGTATTTATGCATTTTATGTATTGTATATTTCAGGCTTTTTATTCTATGAATATACCAGTTTATGAAGAGGTATATACATATATTTCTTATAGGTTGTTATTGCACTTTAAAAGTGATGGTGGACAAGTTAATTAATTAATTAACTATGGAAAGCACATCAATTATTGTTTTATGGTGTTAATGGCAATGATATAAATAAGTGCTACTGATAGCTTTTCTTGATTCTGAAGAGGTCTCCGGAGCGGAGACGAAAGCGCTCAATCCTATTTACCTTTGTAGTGGAATAAAGTTTACATTTTGCAATTTTTGTATTTTCGTACTGTTCTTGGAATTATTGGTGGAGTATTTGGAGTAAGAAGACAGCCTTCATTGATCCGTGTTGCTGAGTTCTATTTGGTTACGGTTGTTACTTTTGGTTGATAAATACTGTATCTCCTATAGGTTCATTGGTTCAAAGATGTTTACTATGCTAACAACCACCAAGGGCTTTTTAAGTATAGCCATGCATCCCAAATCTCTGACAAGGTCTGGTACCCTTGATAAGTGTAAGCAGGGGCTTGGGAGGTGAAACATTTACAAGCAGAGGCCTGGGAGATGAACCATTTACAGGGTCCCCGTGTCCATTAGAGACGTAGGTGCCAAACCAGGAATGAATTTCCTGTTCCCTATCCAATTGTCCAAGTTACACTTGAATTGGGTTAAAAAGGACTCTGCTTCATCTGGATGGGGAGACTGCTCCATAGACTGGGTAGTCGCTGGGATACATACCTGTCTCTCCAGCAGGTCCTATTTATATCGCAGGCAAGGGTTAAGTCTTTAGAACGGGTAATTCTGGTGCTGTTTGTGTTGTGGATATTCAGGAGGCCCATAAGAGTGGGGTATGACAATGCCCTGTATGACAGGCATAGATCTCCTCTCAACAGTCTGTAGGAGACAGAATACAGGGATAGGGCTTTGAGGCAGTCTGCATAGGACATGTCTTTATATTTTATGTAACACAGCCATAGCTGAGAAAGGACTCCCAGGTCTGGCCTACCTACCTTAAGCAACATAAACAAAACAAAATCAAAACATTTGCATAGTATTAACCCTAATTACACTTCAGGTGTTTCTCTTGTTTCATCCTAGTAACTCATCTGGACATCTAGTAATGCCTGTTAATATCTGCATTAATAATTGCAAAATAATACTACATAGAAGCTGTTTGCATTACAAAGTTTTTGACTTGATAACCAAAAAACCATGCCATGGAAAAGCAACCTATCAATTAGAAATAAATGGCCAACACAAAAGAAGACGGTGTTTTAGATAAGGTCACATCACCACACTGGAAAGGAAACTTGTATGCACAGCACAGACAGATGAGGAAATGTTAAGTATGAGAGGGTTAAGGCTGTAAGCTGTAGTTCCTGTGGTACAGGGTTCGATTCCCTCAGTCCTCATTTGCTTACTGTGTGACCTTGAGCAAGTCACTTAACTAAATATTGCTTCTAGGTTGCATCTGAAAAAGGACTGCATGTCCCGTGGGTTTACCTGGTGAACAAATGGATATTATTAAAGAGAAAGTACAATTGTGTTAGGAACATGTTACAATATTACACATTCAAGTGTGATCACTGTGGCGGTCATCCATACTCTTGAGGCATCTGTCACAGAAGGCCCAATGGCCAGTTAAGCTATCAGAGCTTTGTGCTCGTCTCCCTCCTTGGAAGGATGGATATTTGCATGCTGGGACATCTGTTACAGAAAGCCCAATGGCCAGTCAAGCTATCAGAGCTTTGTGCTCCTCTCCCTTCTTGGAAGGATGGATAATTGTACGCTGGGACATCTGTCACATTTTCTCTGTATAAAGCCAGCATCTGTCTTTTCTTTCTTTAGCTTTTTCTTGCCATATGGCTACTGGCAAATTACTACCCGGATAAGGGAGGTTAAAAGAAGGCACGCCTCCTAGGCACCAGGCTGTGCAATCAGAAGAGCCTGCAAAACCACAGCCCTACCAAGAGTACCCGAACCTAAGGAAAACAAAGGCCACCTACAAGAGAAAGGTGATACGGAAACCCATACCAGCCCTCAGAAGCTCATTTGAAGGAAGGGGAGAAGGTGGAAGAAAGGAGGGAGGGAAAACTTTACTACAACTGGGATCATACTCAAACACCTGCTATTATTTTAAGTTCCTGTTCCATGCAGGACTCACTGATGAAATCATACCTACTGCTGGAAAGATTCACATTGATTCAAGATTACAATGAAGACACAAAGACATACTGCAGAACAGCTGTGGCAAATCTACTGATTCTGCAGATGAAGTCCAACTTAGAATGTTCGGAATAGGTGCACATGGAGAACAACATAACCGCACCCAGGATAGTCTGAGATTTCACTTCTCTAAGGAAGGTTATAGCTACAGTGGATCTCCTAATTATATGCGATCCCACACCTTCTTTTTCCTTTTTACCATGATAAGAGTAACAGAAGATAATATGGTTTGCCAGCCATTTGGCTATAGTCTGGTCTGACACTGGCTTCCCCTCTTTCTTTGCTACATAGCAGACAAAAAGCAGGTCACAGACATTGTGACCATAGTTCTGTCCAAACACTATCTAAGTTACGTTTAAAAATCTGCTGTAATAAAGGACTATTTCCCCCTTATTTTAAGAGTTTGGAAAGATGTCCAGCAATTGAATGTACTGATTCAGAGAAACTTCTGTCACTACCTTGGACAGAAAAGGTTTTGCACGAAGTGATCCCGTCTTACATGGTCGACCAAAAAAAGGGTTATTTGCAAATCAGGGATTGGAGCTCTGATAACTTTCTGGCCACGGTTAGTGCATGCAGCAACGATGTCTTCAGAGTATGAAATTTGAGAAGGGCCTCAGCCCCTGGCTGAAATGGGGCTTTGGTCAGCTTTCACAAAACTGAGATCCCATTAGGGGACAGCATCTTTCTTGGGAGTTCTTAGATGTAGCACCCCCATTAAAGAGGTTTGTAATTGCTACTTTAGATGAAAAGAGGAGCTGGGAAGTTTGGCAGAAAAAACAGATAGATGTACCTTTAAAGAGGCATATGCTAGCCCTGAACTGAACCGCTCCATCAGGTACTATATGTTCAGAGACAATGTAGCTTCAGTGCAGTTCTGATTCCTCATTTGGTGTCACAATGAAATCGCTTCCATTTAGTGAAGTAAGATTTTGTCAGAGTAGGTCTCCTAGTTTCCCCTTAAAAACTTGAGCAAGTCCTCTAAGGTCTATATGAAGACAGACATGATGGAGCTCTCAAATTATGTGTCCCAGGTAGGTAAGACCCTAGCCCTAAGCAGCATTCTGCCTTCAACCAGCATGATACCACAAATATAAACAAAAAAAAGATTAACTTCAACAATTATCTTAGTTTCTGGTATCATTCCAGAGGGATCCAGTATTTGTCAGCCTGGGAGGACATAGTCGAAAGGCCACTCTCCTTTGCCAGAGATGGCCCATACCGGTCTCTCCTAGGCTTTTGTAAACTGGCTAAAGTGCTTGCCCCCCCCCATAATGCCTTTTTTAGGCAATATCCAAATGACAAAATTTCCAACATAGCAAAGTCCAGTAGAGACAAACTCAAGGTTCTATTGCTTAATGTTTGTAGTGTAGACATGAAACTGCACTCCCTGGAAGCACTCCTCACCTTAGAAGATGGTGATGTCTGTGCAGTCACTGAAACATGAATGTTAAGTTGTCAAACTCGCCTTCATTCTAGATGGATGGGTTTGGAGCCGATCCTCGGCTCCGACTCGGCACTTGCTAAGCTTGAGAACTCATTTTACCAGCTCGAGGCAACCCTATATTGCATGATGCAAGGCGTGACTACCTCAGATCTCATTTGCCGCTTCGCGAAGAGGTCTCTTTTTTGCCAGCTCAGGTAAATATTTCTATTTATCAGGATAAGTCAGGGTTTTTTCTCCCTTTTCTTACTTTGTTAGTTCTAGGCTAGGTTTTTATAGGTATACTTAGTCTCCCACCCTATATTCCTTATATTAGTTAAAATTTTTTAGTTACTTTCTGTCAGGCCTAAGCCTCCCAGTTAATTAATCCCTGTCTGCTTAGTGCTTGTGTGTGTTTGGGGTTAATTGTGTGACTGTTGTTTGTTTGTGTGTATTTCTTAGACATACCATGTCTAAAGAAGTAAAGGTCTCAGGCTTCAAGAAGTGTGACTCGTGCTGTCAGAAGATGTCTCTGACAGACGGTCACACTTCTTGTGTTTACTGCCTGGGGCCTTTACACCTGCAGGACTCCTGTGCTATATGCCACTCTTTTAGCCAGAGAGTCCTGCAGGAGAGGAGGAATAAATTGATCCTCCGTGGCTTATTAAAGCCAGAAGGTTCACCGACCAAGGCTGGGTCGGTCAAACCTTCCAAGCCACCTAAGGTTCAGGCTGCTGTACTTAAGCCTTCCCCGGTGGCTCCGACTCCTTCGGAGTCGAGATCGGCTCCGGCTGGAGCCGATCTTTCTACTACTGAGGTTGTAGTGTCGGTTCCGTCCGGCTCCGACACACAATCTCCGGTTTCCTTGTCGGCACCGGCTGGTGCCGAGGTATTATTATCCAGCATTGGAGCCGATAAGTCTTCGGCTCCATCTGGAACCGAGAGGTCGTCGGCTCCGATGGCTCCGTCCAAGAAGAGATCTCGGTCTCCTTCCCTGGAGTCAATTCGTTCGGCTCCAAGATCTCCTCTTTTATCGGAGCGGAGTCATCGGAGCCGATCTTCGAGATCTTCCAGGCTGTCAGACCACGATTTAGAGAGGGTGGTAAGCAGACTGTTGAAGTCACAGGCATTAGCCCAAATGCTCCATAGCCCGTCTCAGCAGACGTCGGCTATTGCTCTTCCCCCTGATCTTCCTCCTCCGACTCTCCTCCAGAGTTCGGAGCCGGAGCTTTTCGGAACAGTGACCGTGTCGGCGCCGGGGCTGATACATCCCCTTTCGGCTCCGTCGTCTTCGGCTCCGATCTCATCCATGAGATTTTCCTTAGAGGGATCCGGTCGTCGAATCTCCCTTGTCGGCTCCGAGGGGGCTAGTGGCATCGGACCCTTGTCCCACCCCGCTCTCCCTCTCGGAGCCTCGGCATTGATGAGCTCGGCACCGACATCAGCCTCGGAGCCTTCTTTTTCAGTGGAACCGGGGATTCCTGTATCTTCGGAGCAGGAGTCTTCCAGTCTCCCTGGGAGGGGAGCCTTTGAGGTGATGAGGAGTGTCCTAGCCCCTGAGCCAGGTCAGCGATCCATTCCTTTAGCTCCTCCCTCTTCGGTGCCTGTTGATGTCTCTTGCCAGTCTCTTTCTCCCAGGCCCAGAGATCCATCGCCCCAGGTTTCCCCATTGGGAAGGACTTCCTCTTCCGAGGTTTCTCCTGATCCCGCAGGAGAACCCCCCGCGCAAGAGGACGTGTAAGAGGAAACACACAGACTCCCCTGAGTCTACCACATCGGATACCGACTTAGATGAGTCGGACGGTTCCCCCCGGTCCCCCTCTGAGGATGTCTCCTTTTCAGACATCCTGGAGCTCCTTAAGCAGAGGGGGAACTGGCCTTCCATTGACCCCCTCCGAGGATGAGTCGGTATACCTGGAGGCTTTTGGATCTCGACCCTCCACCTCCTGGGTGTCTCCGCCTTTCGACCCACTCATGCAGGTGGTGGCTCGGAAGGCGTGGGCAGCCCCGGATTCTGTGGAACCAGTCCCCAGGAGGCCATCTAAATTTATTACGGCCCCTCCAGACAAACAGTTTCTCTCTAAGGGCGTCTCTGTGGATGCTATGGTGGTGGCGGCGGCCACCAAGAAGGAACTTGCGGATCCTTCCGTGCCTGTCCATCCTCCTAACAAAGACTCTAGGACCATGGATAGGTATGGCAAGCGGATGTTTTCTTCAGCGACCTTTGCTATGCGTTCGCTGAACTACCTTTGTCACTTCACCAGACTTCAGAGAGACATTCTCAAGGAACTAGGTGAAGTTGTTCAGGATCCTTCGGCTGCTGGGGCTCAAGATAAGATCGCCTCGCAGCTAGCTATCCTAAATTCTTTGACCAACTCCTCCATGCGGCTCATCTCCTATGCAGCCGATGGAGCGAGTAGAGCCGCAGGCACAGGAGTGGCACTTAGGCGTCAGGCCTGGATGCGGCTTTGTAATTTCGCGGCCCCCTTCAAGGCGTCCTTCACCAATACCCCCTTTGACGGTTCGGCTTTGTTCGGACCGCAGGTGAAGGACACTTTGACCAGGTGTGAGCAAGACGGCAAGACCCTTTCTGCCGTAGGAGTCCATTTTTCCACACCTTCAAGACCCTACCCCAAGGGTCAGAAAGGAGGGAAAATGTGGTTCTGTAAAGCTCAAGGAGTCACGCCGGACACACGTGGTCAGTTTACCCCCAGAGGCAGAGGGGGTAACAATAACAGACGCCGCCCTAGAGGCAGGGGGGGGTCCCCAGAATCAGGGTACCAGGGAGCCTCTTCCTGACAAACCCTTCCAGCATCCCTGAGGTGTTGCCCGACTGTCCACCCTTGGAGGCAGTCGGGGGAAGATTATCTCTGTACCCAATAGCCTGGCGTTCCCTCTCACAAGACAAATGGGTACAGTCGATCATATCCGAGGGTTACAAAATCCCTTTAGAAAGGTATCCTGTACCTTACCAATCCCTTCCAGACATCTCACCCGGTCAGAGGAATTTGGCAAAGCTGAGAGTCTCAAAGCTCCTAGCAAAAAGAGCCATCCAAATAGTTCCAGCAGACCAAGTAGGATCCGGCATCTACTCAAGATTCTTTTTGGTCCCCAAAAGGACGGGAGATTGGAGACCAATTTTAGACCTCAGCAATCTAAACAGATTTGTCAGAAAGGCAAGATTCCGGATGGTCACGCTTCAGTCCATTCTGCCCTTTTTGGGCAAGGACAACTGGATGTGCTCGATAGACCTTCAGGATGCGTACTATCACATAAAAATACACAGGCGCTCCAGAAGGTTTCTCTGCTTTCGGCTGGGGTCCAGTCATTTCCAATTCAGAGCCCTGCCCTTTGGCCTCACTTCAGCCCCCAGAGTGTTTACCAAATGCATGGCAGTGGTTACGGCTCATCTGAGACGTCAAGGATTCCAGGTGTTTCCGTATTTAGACGACTGGCTCCTCTCCACCTCCACCAAGCATCAGCTTCTCCAATGCAGAGACTACACTCTGAAAATCTGCAAAAAGTTGGGAATCTCAGTGAATTTCAGAAAATCTTCTCTGCTGCCTTGCCAATCTATCATCTTTATAGGCGCAGAGCTAAACACCGTCAGTATGTTAGCCAGACTAACAAATCAAAGAATTCTGGACATCCAAAAGCACGTTCGGATCATATTACTCAGCAAGAAGATCAGAGCCAGATTGGTCCTGAAGGTTCTAGGTCTTATGGCTGCGGCCATTGTACTTCTACCGTTAGCCCGCTTCCACATGCGTCTTCTACAGTGGATGTTGTTCACTCAGTGGTCGTTCCAGCAGCTCCCCATGAGGCACGAAATTCTAGTCACACAATCGTGCAAGACTCATCTAACCTGGTGGATATCTTCTCCTCTGCTCCATCAGGGCCGACCGTTTGTTCCCCCAGCTCCGGTTGCCACAGTCACTTTGGATGCCTCTCTGATCGGGTGGGGGGGGCATTATCAGGGCAGGATGGTCCATGGGACTTGGCAACCCATAGAATACCATCTGCACATAAATGTCCTAGAGATGAGAGCAGTGCTTTTAACGTTGCAAGCCCTCAACGACTTTCTTCCCTCAGGGACTATTGCAGTTCAGACGGACAACATGTCTGTAGTCTGGTACATCAACAAACAGGGCGGGACCAGGTCCTATCCTTTATGTCGAGAAGCTCTCAGACTTTGGCAATGGGCAATCTCCTCTCATCGGTTTCTGATAGCAATGCACATCCCTGGCAGGTCCAACCTCTTAGCGGACAGACTGAGCAGGGCGATTCTCATGCCACACGAGTGGTCTCAAACAATCGGTAGTGGACGAGATTTTTCAGAAGTGGGGCACCCCTTGCTGCGACCTTTTTGTTACACCCCAAAACAGCAAATGCCCGGACTTCTTCACCCTCTTTCCCCTACCAGGCCATTCCCCGAGAGACTCTCTGACCCAGGATTGGCCCCGGGGACTCCTGTACGCTTTTCCCCCATTCCTGCTGATACCACAAGTCATTCAAAAAGCTACCGTATTGAGAGCCAAATTGATTCTCATTGCCCCTTACTGGCCTCGACAAATTTGGTTTCCGTCCCTGCATCGTCACCTCCTGGTGCAGCCCTGGCATTTGGACCCAGTTCCAGATCTTCTGATCCACCAGTCGGGTCAACCACACTGGGCCATTCGTTCTCTCAACCTCACTGCTTGGTTGCTCCACTTCCTTCCCTAGCCAGGCTTCCTATGATTTCTAACCCTGTTAGAAATATCATAATAGCTTCTTTAAAGTCGTCCACTAGAACAGTTTATGCTAGCAAGTGGCGACGTTTCTCCCTATGGGCAAAGTCCAAACACATTGATCCCTTCACTGCTCCAGTGCATTCAGTCTTAGACTTTCTAGCTGAGATTTTTCAATCAGGAGCTTCTTCCTCTACAGTTAAAGTCCAACTGGCAGCAATCTCTAAATTTCATGTTGGCTTGCAAGATCACAACATAATGTCTCACAGACTTTGCAAAGCCTTTCTGAGGGGTATTTTTCTCCTGAAGCCTCCAATCAGAGATCCTCCTCTGCAATGGGATTTGAATTTAATGTTAGCATCCTTGATCTTACCCCCCTTCGAACCGTCTGCTTCATGCTCGTTAAAGTTTCTTACCTGGAAAACAATTTTCTTGGTTGCTGTCACTTCAGCTAGGAAGGTATCTGAACTTCAAGCCCTCTCTGTCCATTCCCCATACTTAGTTTTTCACAAAGACAGGGTATCTTTAAGAACTAATCCATCTTTTCTACCCAAAGTTGTTTCTCAGACTAATATTAACCAATCCATTGATTTACCAGTCTTTTTCCCTAATTATTCGGACAGAGCTGAACAAAAACTTCATTGCTTGGATGTCCATCGTCAACTCAGATATTATTTGGACAGAACTAAACAGTTCAGGAAATCCGATCAATTATTTCTTCCCTATGCAGAGAACAGGAAAGGTCTCCCAGTTTCGAAAGTGACCTTATCCAGATGGTTGTCTTCTACCATTTCTTATGTTTATTCTCTCAGGGGCAAACAATTATCCTCAAAACCGAAGGCACATTCTACCAGGAGCCTGTCCACATCTACAGCTTTTCAGGATAGGCTGCCCATTGATACCATTTGTGCAGCAGCTACTTGGGCCACTCCTCATACCTTTGTCTCTCATTATAAATTGGATTTGGCCTCCAGGGACAGAGCCAGGTTTGGTTCCACAGTTCTCAAGAGTCTGTTCCATTGAGCCACCCAGGATACAGGTGCTAGGGACGCGGTCCCATCCAGCAAGAATGAAGGTGAGTTTGACAACTTAACATTTAGAAGTTATGTACCTACCATAACGTTCCATGTTAGTTGTCTTCTCTCGCCTTCTTTCTTGCGTCCCTCCCTCCTTCCCCCTGGCCTGGACAGATCTTGAAGTACTTCTCTTTCTCAGGTTTTTCACTCTTTCCAAGAGTTCACAGTAGAAAGAGTCTCTATTTTAGGAACTATTGGCCTAGTTTCTTCTAGGTTAGTTATGCTCTTCCTTTGGAAGTAGTATCTTTTTCAGCAGGGTATCTTCTAGCTACCAAACGAGATCTGAGGTAGTCACGCCTTGCATCATGGGATATAGGGTTGCCTCGAGCTGGTAAAATGAGTTCTCAAGCTTAGCAAGTGCCGAGTCGGAGCAGAGGATCGGCTCCGAACCCATCCAGCAAGAAAGAAGGCGAGAGAAGACAACTAACATGGAACGTTATGGTAGGTACATAACTTCTAATTCAAAGCCACACAGAGCACCCCAGCTGTGCACGGCTACAATGCCTTCCACACATTCAGACATTGAAATGAGCATGAAAGAACCAAAGGTTGATGTGTATCCATCTTCATTAAAACCAAGTACACCTCCAGATTGGTCAAAGAGTATGATTCTCGTAAACTACTCCATCCCCCAATTAACTACAGGGAAAACACCCTGCCACATCACTGCTAGCTATAGGCCCCCCTCCATGAAAAAAGAAAAGCACAATGCCTACCTGGACTTACTGGAGTCACTCACCATACAGCCCAACACCTTAGTAATGGGAGATTTTAAATATTCCTCCATCGAATGGGTAACATATACGAGCTCCAACATGCTCACCTAGAGGTTCCTGGACATAGTCATTGCAAATGCTCTGGAGCAGATAGTCTGCACTCCCGCAAGGGGCTCTAATGTCCTTGTGAAACTACTCACTAACATGGGGACAGGGTCATTGCACTCACCTCTGTGTGATACCCTCCCTAGTAAGATCAGACTATAAATCAGTCTGATTCAAAATAACTATTAGACCCCACGCCCCTAAAGCAGCACAAAAACTAAGGAACTTCTCCAAAGCAAACTATAGCCTACTAAGTGATGATATAAAAAAGTTTTATATCCCCTGTAATCACAGGCAATAATGACTCCTATTCAGAGATGTGCACAAATGCCCTGTATAATTATGTTAGCAGTTGTATAGACTCAGCCGGACTAAAAACAGTCCCTTCCAAAAAAAGCACACCACCTTAGTGGATATCTAGTATAAACAGATTGTATAACAAAAGGAAGAAACTGATGTCCAAGAACAACAGACAACTTCCTCTGCAGAGGAAGAATTCCCTCCACAGACGGAACAAGCAAATTGGTAGTCTTGTAAAGTCCTCTAAAGCTAAATATGAAGCTAAAATAGCATCCCTAGGCAAGGACAATCATAAGACATTCTTTAACTATGTCTGAAATCTAAAAAGGAGTGTCCAGCCATGTACCAAATTGGTAGTAGATGGTACCACTCACACTATACTGGGGGAAATTGCCAACCTGCTAGCTAACAGATTTAGTGCAAATTTCACTCCCTATCCCCACCATCCATACCCCAAAGCATACATGACACCAGCTCTCTACCTAGTATCTCTAGACCTCAACTCATCTGCACTCTCCAAGGCCAAAAACATGGCCTTAATGGAACCAGATAACATTCCAGGTTGCTTACTAAGCAATCTAAAACAGGACTTAAATGAAATGATCCACTTGCCATTCTCTTTAACCACAGCTTAAGCACTGGCTTTGTACCAGCAGAATGGCGAACAGGAACAGTAATCCTCTTGCATAAAGGGGGCCATCAACCAACCCTGGGAACTACAGACCCATAAGTCTAACCAGCCTCATCTGCAAGGCCATGGAAAGGATCATCATGGACTTTATCAACAAGGATATAGTCGACCTTCAAACTCTAGACCTATCCCAGTTTAGCTTTGTTAAGGGTAGATCAAGTTTACTGAACCTGGCAGACTTCTTCGAGAAAAATCACTAAAGCCCTGGATGAAGGTAAGGCAGTGCTTACCGCCTAGCTAGACCTAGTCAAAGCCTTTGACCCAATCCCCCACTCGGGTATCATTGAAAAACTCTCACAACTAGCTGTTGACCCTTACATCACTAGATGGGTAGCTAATTGGCTCACCAACAGAATACATATGATACAATAGTAGGAGGTACCACCACGATCTGCAGTCTTCAAAATAAACAGGTTCCAACAAATGAACACAGTAAAAGTCCAACACACTTTATTATAAAAAGGAATGAGCGCTTTTGCGTAGTGCAAGCTACGCTTCTTCAGATACATTTGCAAAAATAACACCACACTTAAATACATATCTTTTTGGCAGGATCTTTAACCAATGAATCTGTTATTACACCAATTAAGTATAGTGATTATCCTATATTTCAATTAATTGCATTAAGTTCAAAAATAGCCGGAATTAGCAGGCATTGTAAAACAAAAATAGAAATGAGAAATTCTTATCATACATCAAAGCAGCATCACTCATTAACAAATGCATATATAAAGTGCGCCATAATATTAATGAAACTGTTTAATGTCCACATATTAAAAGACTAGTACATAGTCTACCAAAAAACGTCAAAAAACCTAAGAATATAACCATAAAGTAAATAATAAAAAAAGCATACCCAGTAAAGCATATGTATACACCATATAGCATAAAATCCCCTTGGCAAACGGACGTAATGAATATCCTGAGGATGAATATAAAACACGGAGCAACAAATCAGTCGACACTGGAGTACAAGGCTTGGCAACAAGTCTATATTCATAAGTCTGGCCGCATCTCAGCCCCCAGGAGCCGGTAGTTGTAACAACAACGACCATTATTGTGCACAACCATAATACAACCAAGGACCTTGAAAATGCTGAAGTCAATCGATATGAGACAATATTAAGTCCCCTTAACAATCGAATAAAATAGGGGGGTCCTAGGGTCAAGTGGGAGGCAAAACACAACAAAAAGTGGCAAAGCCTGGCAGCAAGTCCTTAGATGCGAGTCTGGCCGCATCTCAGTCCCCAAATGCCAACAATCATGACACTAACAAAAGTTACTATGCAATCATACTATGATGAGGAACCTTATAGATGCTAGAGTTAATTAACAAAAGACAATAGCAAAAATGCCTAAAGCCGATTACAAGCAACGGCATAAATAAATATATATAACAACAACGTGTTGTTACATCCATCTACATAATAATGAATAGTAGAGGATGTAAGAAATATATGGTGAAGAACAGATGAAAACTAAGCCTTATGTCTGTAAAAACATATATCTCTACACTAAATTATATATATCTCTAAAAAGTCCAGGTTATGACAAACAATGGACTATAAAATATAGCTGAACTTGCTCAATAAAAACATCTACATAAATACATACTAAAAATATGTAAAAATATTACTGCACAAACCATTAAAAATACATACTCTAGATATATATTCATTTATAAAGTGCATGGTCTAAAAATTTTTTGTGTAAACAAGAGAGAAGGAAGTTAAACTGATAATCAATAACGCCCACTTCCATGGTCGATTGTCCATATAAATTGGTACTATATCGACATACAATAATATAAACATAAATAAATTAGGCTCATTTCCAAAAATCTAATATGACTATATGTATAACAAGTGACAGATGCTAGTCTGTAAATATAATACATATAAAAAAGCTGTAATTTTATTCAAACAGTGTAAACAATATTTGTGCATCCTATATAATACATTACTTCCTCTCCACTAACACAGGTTTAATAGAGATAGAGTTGTTTAACCCTGGGGGTAAATGCGCTGCTAGCTTCAAACTAGCTGTTGACCCTTACATCACTAGATGGGTAGCTAATTGGCTCAAAAACAGAATACATACTGCCAATGTTGGTGACTCCACCTCAACCAGCAGACCCATCACCAGTGGTGTACCACAAAGATCTGTACTGGGCCCTTCACTGTTTGCAATCTATTTCTCAGAAGTCCATGCTACAGTGCACAGCCTTTGGCTTACCAAGTTCACTGATGACTGTAAACTTGGACAATCACAGAGTCCCCGCAACAATGTTATATAACATATTACAGGAAAAGCTAGCACAAACAAATGACTGCTGCCAAAGTCACTGTCTAAAAATAAATGGAAAAATGTGCACTATTATCCCATTTGGCAAAGTGGAATTCCCCACTAATTATAATACTGACTGCACCCCCTCTAAGTTTAAACTCAGTGGTGCGAGATCTGGGAACACAGGTCAACAGCAATCTGAACTTTGGCCACCAGGCTTCCCTGGTGATAAAGAAAACCTTCTACATTGCACATCTCAAAAGTAAAGGCATCGCATCCAGGTCTAAGGATGCTATAAATTGACCCTAATCAGACCACTAATAGAGTACAATGCTCCCTTTTGCATGTATCTCACCAGATATCTGTGGCAACTGGAGAGACCACAGAGGTTTTTTACTAAGAAAATACAAGGCCTCCAAACCATGACCTACATGGGTAGACTGAAACCCCTGTCACTGTACTCTTATCTGTCACTGTATCTCTATCATATAGGCTACTGAGAGGTGACTTGTGCCTGGCCAACAGGGCAGTCTCTGACCCAGACCTGATGGAAATGCTGCATATCTGCAAATCAAAAGGCACTGGTGTCACTCGCTCTTGGGATCTCAGCCTTGCTAGTGACATTAACAGAACATGCTGGAGAGACAGGTACATCTTCCAGAGATTGCCGATCCTCTGGAGCAAACTACCAGTTCATGTAAAGCAGAACTCCTCAATGACCTTATTCAAGCACAACTTGAACAAATATTAGAAGATTTTGTTATATTATATTGTATACTTATGCCTAGTATGTACCAGGGTTTGTTTGATTTGTCTGCTATTACATTTTTTTTAACAGATTAATTTCATTTGTTAATATAGCTGTTGTTAATTCTTTCCAGTTGGCAAAATAATTTGGGTTTATCCAGTCTATTGTAGTTTTAAGCACAGATGCTTTTATATATGTTTCTATTTTTGGGAAGTTCAATCCTCCTTGTTTCCATGGTCTCATGTGATGAGTTAGAGCTACTCTATTCTTTTTGGGATACCATAAAAATTGTATTAAACATGCATTTATTTCTTTAAGAGTGCATCTTTCGAGAATTAACTGTATTGTTAATGCTACATATAGTACTTTTGGCAATAAGACCATTTTTATTAATTGCAATCTGTCTTCAAAAGTTAATATAATTTTGTTCCACTTTTCTATATATATTTTTATTGCTTCAACAATGTTTGTATAATTTATTAATATTGTTTAGTTTATATTTTTGCACAACACTATTCCTAAATAATTTAAGTTCTTGTTTTCCTATGATGGATTTATCTGTAACTTGTAGTTCTTTTTTCTTATTTAAAAATAGAAATTTTGATTGTGATCTATTAAAGTGTAGACCTGAAATCTTATAAAATTTCTCCATTACTTCTACTAGCTCTCCTAATGACTCTGGAGTTTGATAGGGTTAAAAAAATATCAGCAAAAAGCATTATTTTAGATATGCACTGGTCATAGACTTCTATTCCTTTTATTCTTGGATTATTGCATATTATTTCTGCAAGTATTTCTATAGCCAAAGCAAATAAAATAGGAGAAGGGGGCATCCTTGTTTAGTACCTTTTGTTATATGGCTAGATTCTGAGGTGAAAGGACCTAATTTAATGCAGGCTAAGTTATTAATATATATGTTTTTAGTAATAATATGAAGGGAGGAGGAAATTCAAACAATGCTAAAGTTTTAAATAGATATTCCCAGTTGAGGGAATCAAAGGCTTTTTCTATGTCTAATCCAATTACAAGTGTTTCTCTTATCTTCTTTATTCACATAATCTATAAGAGTAAGTATCCTTTTAATATTATCATGTGTGTGCCTGTTATATAAAAATCCAGTTTGATCATTATTAATCGTCTTTGAAAGTGGGATTTTCATCCTGTTAGCTAGGATTGACATGAATATTTTGTAATCATTATTCAGTAATGATAAAGGTCTGTATGAGGTGCAAAGGTCTGATGGTTTATTATCTTTTAGAATTGGTGTTATTTGACACTATTTCCATGACGGTTGTATTTTTGCTTCTGACTGGACTTCTAGCAACGTTTTATGAAATAGGGAGATTACTGCTGAAGGGAAGAGTTTGTAAATTTCCGTAATTATACCATCTATCCCTGGAGCTTTGTTAGATTTACCTTCTTTTATCTTGTCAACAATTTCTTTGTAGGATGTAGGTTTTTGTAGGTCTAGTTTTATGTTTTCTGGAATGTTTTTTTATATTGATAAGGTTAGTATCTAAGTTTATTTGGTTGGTATCTAAATCTTCTTTTTTGAAGTGTTCCATATAATGGAACCAAAATGCTTCAAGGATGTCTCCTATATCTCATACTTTTTCCCCTTTCTTTTCATGATATATACTAGTAATGTTATTTGCTTTAGATTGTATTTTAATTCTTGTAGATAAGTTATGTAGATGTCTGGGGGAGGTGGCTAATGAATTTATTTTTATTTTTTTCCAAGGCTAGACACGTTTTGTGTGTTAGTATTTCATTATATTTTTTTATTTAATTCCTCTATTTCTTTTTTGACTGCTGGACAATTCTGATTTTTTTTTTTTGATTTTGCTGTCAAGAGTTTGGTTTGCAAGTCTAATGATTCAGATTCCCACTCGCTAACTTTGTTTTTGTACCAGCTAAGGGTCTTACCAAATAAATACGCTTTTAATGAGTCCCAAACCATGACTCTACTGATTTCTGTTGTATTATTAATTTTAAGAAATAATTGTAGTTCTGACAACATCCAGGGTCTGAATTCTTTAATTTTCGTGATATATGATGGAATTCAAGTTGAGAAGATTAAATGTTTAAACTCTACTTGCAGCTTCATTATCAGAGAGTCATGATCAGAGAAGGGGCATGGAACTATTGAGAAGTTGAAGATTCTTGTTTGTAAATCTTGAACTACGAATAATTTGTCAATTCTGGTTTGTGTTCCAAATCTATGGTCTTTATGGGAAAAGGATTTATCATCTTTTACTTTTTAAATGAAATGAATCAATTCATCTTTTTAAGGATTTTGAAGTAGTTGCTATGCGAAAAGACTTCTTGGTTGTTTCAGAAGCATTTCAGAAGCTTCTAAGGTACAATTAAAGTCTCCTCCCAGTATAGGACTTCCTAAATCTAGGTGTTTTTTAACCATTCCTGCTCCAATTCCTGGGAACCAATATAGATTAGCTAAGGTCCATATTCTGTTATTAAATTTAATTATAACAAACACTAGTAGACCTTCTTTGTCTTCATACTTATAAATAACTTTTGGAGTGATTATGTTTTCTTCCAGATAATGAGTGTCAGTATCTTGACCTAATGAAAAGAAACACACTTGCAAACTGCCAAGGATCAGATCTGATAAAGGCTGAACACCAAAAGCGCTTATCAGATGTAACAGCTGACCCTTGTAAAAATTTTTGTTCTTGTGTTTATTTATTTTAGGTGTTTTATTAAAGTTCTAAAAGTTTTTAAAAAATCCTCAAAAAAAATGTGTCAAAGGCTGTGGAGGTATACAGAGGATTCTACTCTATATCTTGACCTATGGCACAGATGCACTTGTCTGGGGTAGATAAGAGGTAGGAATTTAAGTCCAGGTTGACCATCAGACCCACTAGAGCAGAAGAAGTAAAAGAACTTGTAGTGTTAGCATCCTGAACTTTGGTACCCTAAACTCGTTTATGGTTGGTGGATCTAGGACTGGCCTCCAAAGCTCAGTTTTGCTGGCATTAGGAAGTTTTTGATAAAATCTTTTGCTGACCTCCTCCTAGGAACGTTGATGGCTACCTGCAGAAGGCATTGAAGTTTGCATTTCTGATACTACGTGCAATACCTACTTCACCTGGGTGAAGTTCTGCAACCTGAGTCAGGGAAAGAATATGCCTAGTCTAATTTATACTGGGGAAGGCAAATAAAGAGGTTTAGGGACAGTAAGGGCCAGAATGGGAACTGATACAGAAATGGCTGGTCCCTGCCCTGATGGCCCCCTTGCCATTTCCTCTAATAAGGACATTTTTTTTCTTGTTTACCTTTTCCCTGGCTTGGATAAATGGTCAACTCTTCAGCCAGTTGGCTCGGGTCAAGCCTGAAAAGAGGATTTGGACCAGACCACTTGCATGGTTAACAAATATATAAACATATCGCATTACTGATGACACTTTGACTAATTTCACTTGAGCACTAAAATGACTCTTAGATGTGCTTCCTTATTTATTTGGACAGTCCTCTTCTTTGAAATTTTGAACTGCATATTATTGACTTTTAATGCTATTATGACTTCTAAACAACTGTTTGGAAGGCTCCCTCCCAACTTAACCTCTAAGCTTTTTAAGTAAATAGTGAAACAGTGTATATCAAATGTAATTGTGTCTGCTCTTATGATGTAGCCACATATTATTTAAAAGTCATCTTGGTACTGTCTTGCAGCTTTAAAAACGTGAACTCTAATGGATTAACTGATTGTGAATGTATCATACCCATTAACTATCAAAAAGGTGATGCACTAAGTGGAATTTTCCCTTTTCCCCTGAGGTGCATAACTTGTACACTGTTGCTTTACGTCAGGGTGTGGGGTTAACGTTCTCATTAAAAAAAAACACACCATTTTGATAGCTACATGCGGTAATGGGTTAAGCATTTGATAAATCACTAGAAAGCCCAAAATAGGTTTTCCTATACCCCAAACTGAGAAATAAAATCTGCATTTGACTTTATTTATTTAAATGTGATTTATAAGTTAGAGCACTGATACATTTAGCCCACATTGAGGCTAGCGAACACAAAATATTTTAACACTTGAAAAACACAGAGGTAATACAAACCAAAGAAGGAAGCAAACAGAGAGCACCCCTGCAATACCAGGCTACAAAACTCTTACCACACTTTTTGGCCACCAAACCAGGATCGAAACACTAAAGGTGGAGGAGTGTCCATATTCGCCAAGGATATTCACACCACCAGGTTAGTTGCCAAACACAATGTGTCTGAAATTCTCCAGGTACAACTAACACTAGGTAAGACTGCAATCCAAATTGTAGCTTGCTACAGATCCCCCACCATGCCCCAAGAGTCTCACTACACCTTTTTAAACATACTGGAAAATATTAATATACAACCAAACACCCTAATACGGAGTGATTTCAACTACCCTACCATTAACTGGGAAAACTACTCGTGTGCCAACATCTTTGCCCAACGGTTCTTGGAATTCATAAATTTCAATGCCCTGGATCAACTAATCCATAGTCCCACCAGGGGCTCCAATATCCTAGACCTGGTCATTGCGAACCTGGGAAATCGATGCTCCACACCTATGGTCACCCGCTCGTTGGTCAAGTCAGACCATAAGCTAATCACCCTTAACATCCACATCCACCCCCCCCCCCCAGTAAGGAAATCTCCATAAAAAATTTCTCCAAAGCCAACTTCATGCTACTCAAGTCAGAAGTTACAAACTTCATGACACCCATGTAGACATGAACTGAAAGTTCGACTGCTGAATCCTACACTAAGGCACTGTACAAGCACATCCACTCATGCATGAATTGTGCCATCCCAAACAGAACCAAGATGCTCTCCTCCAAAAAAGGAAGCCAATCTGGTGGTCCCCTGCCATAAAAAAACTTTACAACAAAAGGAAGAAACTGTTGCAGAAAAGAGGAAAATCCCAGGATGCAAAAAAGCTCCCTTACCAGCCTCAGTAAGAAGCTGAGATCCCTCATAAAATTTTCCAAAGCCAGTTATGAAAATAAAATTGCCAAAGATTCCAAAGACAACCACAAGGCATTCTATAACTATGTCAAGAATCTAAATGGCAATGCTCAGATCTGCTCTGAACTACAACAGAATGGCATTAAATATACTGATCCCAAGGATATTGCCAATATCCTGTCAGATTGATTCAGTGCCAAATTCACCCCCCTCTCACCCCCTAAATGGCCTATCTCAATACCGGAAGATTGCCAAATTCCAGTAATAACGGCCACACAGGTAAAAAAACGCACTCTCCAAAGCTAAGAATACAGCATCCATGGGACCAGATGACATCCCTGGCTGTGTACTACATGAACTACAAAATGAACTGGCACCTAAATGACTTCAGGCTCCGTGCCCACTAAGTGGCGGACAGCTACAGTTATCCTACTCCACAAGGGGGGATCCACCTTGGATCCAGAGAACTACCGCCCCATCAGTCTGACGAGCCTGATCTGCAAGGCCATGGAACGTATCATCATGGAATTTATAAACAAAGACATTGGCAACCTTAAAACACTGGACCCCACCCAGTTTGGATTCGTGAAGGGCCGATCTTGTCTCGTGAACCTGACTGACTTCTTCTAATCAGTCTCCAGAGCTGTGGATGAGGGTAAGGCAGTCCACACCTCGCCAAGGCCTTTGACACCATACCTCACTCTGGAATCAAAGATAAACATACTAAGCTGGGCATTAATCCCTACGTCACTCGATGGGTTGCCATCTGGCTTACTGACAGAACCCACACTGTAAAAACAGCTGACTCCAAATCCATCTCCAGACAAGTGACAAGTAGAGTACCTCAGGGTTCAGTCCTGGGACATCTCTTGTTTGGCATCTACTTCTCTGAAGTACAGGCCAACACTAAGAGACTCTGGCTAACAAAGTTTGCAGATGACTGCAAACTGGGAGCCATTACTGAATCCCCAAATGATGTGGAGACTCTACAAAAGGGCCTCACAGAAACAGATGCTTGGTGCCAGAGCCATGGGCTCAAGCTCAATGCCAAGAAATGTATAGTTATCCCCTTTGGGAAAAAACATATACCCATGAATTAACACATAGGTGGCAGTACACTAAACACTGAAAGTGTGATAAGAGACTTAGGGACACAGGTGGACAGTGGTCTCACCTTCGATAACCACATCTCCACAAAAGTCAGGAAATCCTTCTATGTGGCACACCTCATCACTAAGGGTTTTTCATCCAGAAAAAGGAGGTCATTGCCCCACTCAACTCATCCTTCATTAGACCCATTATAGAATACAACGCCCCATTTGGTATGCACCTCTCAAGACATCTGCAACAACTGGAAAGGCCGCAGAAATACCCCACTAAAAGAATCACAGGCCTAAAGCAGATGTCCTATGCTGACAGCCTTAAAAAACTCCAGCTATACTCTTGTCGCATATCGTCTACTCCAAGGCGATCTCTGCTTAACATACAAGGCCATGTCAAACCCAGAGCTGTTGGACATGTTACACAAAGAAATCCCAATCCCTCAGAGCCACATGCTCCAGGGATCTAAACCTTGTCATCACAATATACAAAACATGCTGGAGGGATAGGTTCCTGACCCAGAGACTCCCCAGACTCTGGAATAGACTGCCCATACATGTCAAGCAGAGCACCTCTTTGGCCCTCTTCAAAAGGAACCTTGATGACTGGATGGGAGAAAGAAAATTCACCCCGGGGATGACGTCAGTCACCCTGCTAGACAGGGGTTCAGAGAAGTAAATAGTGTGGGAAGAAATAGCCAGGCAATTGTTATGGCTAGGATTGTATAGGCCCTAGGGCCGATAGCCTAGTACCAACCTATGAACCTATTATTCAGCGTAAACACATTTGATACAAAAAGATACATTATTTATATATCAACATTTGTTTAAAAATGTCTGACTGGATCATTTTACCTGTTTTCAGCAGAGGCCTGTAGAGAAAAACCCTACTAATAAAAGAACAGAAAATACATAAGTATATGTGAAAACTGACATATTACAATACACTGTAAATATATAGCTTAATATAAATATTAATACATATATAACATGTAGAATAATAGACATATACCATCGTTAAAACAAGATAAATACAACATGTAACACTGAAGCATGTTGACATGTTATAAGTGACACAGTTTATTACTCACTCATAAAGCAAATATCAGAGTGGAAAATTCAAGTATTGGATAAGGAGGGGGGGTGAGAAAGGTATCTGCTAGAGGTAATGAGTGCGGTAGATACAGGAGGGAGGATAAATAATGACTAAGAATAAGAGAAATAAAACAAGGAAAAGGAGACAGAGGATGTATACAAGTATTAATTTAATTAAGTAAATATATACATTGCCAGATTTGCCACTGCCTCTCCATATAAAACACAGCATTGCCTGAACCTCCTAAAACTAGGGTGGCTGGAGTTACCCCACATAATTCAATACTATCAACTCACAATTGCCCACAAAGCCCTTCACCACCCTGAGAATACTCCTATGCTCTCCACCCTAATAAAACCCTATAACAACCTGAAAAATCCTACGCTCCTCTAATAAAACACTGATTCAAACTTCTCTATCAAAGAACACTGCAAGAGACTCCACATTCTCCAACTCAGTTGGCAAAATATGGAATAAACTTCCTCAAGACCTCACCGACCTTACTTCAATTCCACTTTTTAAAACTAAACTGAAACACTTCCTAACCAACCACAGGATATGCTCTTGCATTAACCCTAGCTGACCTTTCCTTCCTCACTTCTCCTGCCACCTCTCCTCCTTATCTCAATTGTACTACTTCACACTTTCCAACTCTGTTGGGTAACTATCTCTCCCTATTAATACTGACATTAGTAAATTTCTATTGTTAAACTATCAATTATATAATTATTTCTGTTACAAACTATGTCTACATGAACTTACTTTCCACCTAGGTCTTTGTCTTTCCACTGATTCCTGAACATCCTGTGATTTGAGGTCTTTGTCTTTCCACTGATTCCTGAACATCCTGTGATTTGAGGCTTATTTGCATTGTTTAGTATTGTAAATTTTTGTATTTTTTTTTATTTGACATATAGTAGATAGCGGAGCTTTTCTCCCCGGGCCTCCACTGAAAATGGACATGTATCCAGTTGGACCAGCCCGGTTAACAAATGTAAAATAAATAAATAAATTAATTAATTAAAGAAAAAGGTGCTGAAATGTTAGCCAGGACAGCAGCAAGTATAAAGCCAGGAGTCTGACAGGAATTATTTTAGTTGCAGCTTAAATAAATATAATGAATAAATGAATGGATGAATGTTTGTACAATCATACATAGAGGGAAACACAGAAGGCATTTCACAGAACAGTGCAACCATTTTCTGTAATCAATATGTTCATTTCAGGAAGCAGTCATAGTATTTAGTACAGCTCTGAAGACTCAGTCATACAGAGATGAACTAAATGAAATAGTGAGGCCTAATGACACCGTTAAAACACTACTTTGGAAAGGCTGCCTACGTATTTACAGGACATACAATGTGAGAAATACAAACAAGGGAAGAGAACCTGGGGAAAGGTGAACTGAGGGAAGGAATTCTGTGGATCATAGACTTGGAATGTTAATGCATGTTAAATAGATGACGGACTACAGACAGGGTTAGGGAAACATGTGGTCAAATACTATTTTAAGAATGGAAGCACACTGCATCTTTTAAAAGTTTTTAAATTCTGATCTGAATTTTGTGTAGGACTGAATTATTATAAGGGTAAGAGAAGATATTTGCATAATTTTAGGGACAATGTTAGAGAAGCTATGGTTTGTGATGCAGAGAATTGACAATATTGTTGGAAGGGAGGGTTCGTTCCAAGTCGGGGAAATGACCCAAGTTGATTGCTGGAAAAATCCAAGTGTTAGGCGGCCAGCTAGGAAAGAGAAAACCTCTAGATTTAACAGTTTGAAAACAAGAGAGTTTAGCAGCAGATGGGATTTTTCTTTTGCAAGTACCATTTTGCTTTGCACCAGCATCGAATCACAAGAAACTGGAGGCGGCATTTCGAAAAGCAAACTTAACAAATTAATGAAAATAAAAACTCATGATATAGTTTCCTTTAACAATATTACAGCAAACCCTATCGCTATATTCAGACAAAATTTGTCTGAATAGTGATAGTGTTAAAAAGGGGGGTTTCAATGGATACATGTCCAGTTTAGGATAGGGACATACGGAGGTTTAGGGTTAGCATTCATTAGTAAAGTAGTGCAGACAGGGAAGGGAGTAAGGAAAGGATGCATGATTAAAGACTAAAAACTCCCATATTTATACTGACTGAGTTTAACGCATTGAAAGTCAAACAATTATGTGACAGCAATTGCTGATTAAACTCAACAGGTAAAACTGAAATGAAATAAAACCCCAAAACAGTCTGCACATCCTGTGACGGAAATGATAAACAGAACCAGCCTATAGGCAGAGTAGTCAAAGCACTGGGCACATTAATTAACCAGATTACAACAATAATGTTGAAAGCATTTAAAACCAAATTAGACATATAAATAATAGAAAGGAAATATATTCAGGAATATGGAAATTAGCAGGTTTAAAATCATTTACATGACAAAAACCTACACAGATAAAGAGGCTGCAGTCTGCAGGAGGAAATGCTGTTTTCTCCTTGTTTTTCAGCCTGCCAGCTGCTTTGCTTGCAACTGCAGTACAGTGGGGTCTGGGAATTAGCCTTCGCCCTCCTGTTATATGGTCTCGGCAGATGGTATATATAATTAGGAGGGGATGTGGGGGTGCACTAAGCTTGTGTCAGAGAAATTGTGTTTTTTGTGTTTTTCCCCCAAACATTTTACACTCACTCTGAAAAGAGTGCTGTTTTTGTGTTTACTCTTTGGCGCATTCAGTGTTTGATGATGGATTTGTGTAAGAATATGGAAACAATCATCTTGTAGACGGGTAGCCTGTTGTGATGGTAGTAAAGTCTTATATCTAACAACATGGGGAGGGAGCTTTCCTAACATGAATTTTACTGCTTTCTAATGAGTATTACTGCTTTGTACTCACAGATCACACATCTAGCATTACGTAGGAGGGAATTGTACACATTTGAGTAGATCAATGTTGCAGGACTGGATTTAGGGTCTTCCTGCCAAGCAGAATCCAATGACAGGCCCGATTTCCAGAGTCTTTGCATCATCCCTAATCAATGGACATCCGATGACTGGTCTGGACATCAGGGTATAAGAAGGGGGTCTGTCAGAGCAATCTCCAAGTCTTTCTAAGCAATGAAAGAGCAGTCTGAAGCTTGAAGAAGCACAGACTCTGCAGTTGTCTGAATTTGGGTGTAAAGGGAGACAATGATAGGCAGCGGGGGGGGGGGGTTGATGGAGATAAGAGGACCACCTGTAGAGAACTTCTCAACCCTTTGCACCCAGCAAGGTGTTGACAAGCAGACAGAGGGGTGGGACAGTGGGAGTATATACTGCAACACTGATCTACTCGAACATCTAAAATTACGGCAAGAAGGACCCCAATTGTACTATGTTCTTTGTAGTCAATGTTGCAGAACTGATTCTTGGCAGGACTTCCAAAGTCAACAGGTGGGTAGTAGGTCATCTGTATGACCCTAGGAAATGAGGCTTTGCAGGATGGCAATAGCAAATCCTGCTTTAGCACTGGAGACACTGTGCACATCTTTGCAAAAGACTACAACCAAGGCAGAGTTCCATTTGGTTGCCTCTAGGATGGCTTGAGTGGGGGACACCTTTGAGGAAAGAAGGGTAGTTGCCCATGCCTGGTGGAGTGGGCTTTAATATGCCCAGGTAGATTTTTTTCCATGGTGTGAGCAGCAGAACCTCATGCAGTTTGCTCTCCATTTTGAAATGGTTTATTTGGAGACAGGCCTGCTCTATCTACCCTCCTGCAAAAGCCACCAGTAATTGCTCTGCTCTGTTAGGGGGTTTCTCTGCCCTGTTCTGTGGATTTGGGAAGATGACTGGTAGATGGATAGTCTGGTTTAAACTAAGTTCTGATACCACCTTAGGCGTAAAAATATGGGTTTGTTCTGAGGGTGACCCTATCCCTATGAAAGACAGTGAAAGGTTCTTTACACATGACAGCTTGTAGCTCTGAAACTCACCTAGATGATATAACAGCTATAAGAAAGGTGGTCTTCCAGGTGAGTATATTTGGAGAAGCAGTGGTAGCAGGTTCAAAGTTGGGCAATGTTGGCTTTTCTAACACAAAAGTTAGATCCTAAGCAGAAACATGGTTAATTCTGGGTGGTCTCAAATGAATCACTCCTTTTTGGAAAAGTTTCACGTCAGGGTGTGAGAAGATAGGTGCGGCACTGTGCAGGCAGGCTGATATGGCAGATGCATGTACTTTAATGCTGGAATAGGAAAGTCCTTCTCTAAAGAGGCCTGACAGGTGCTGCAAGACTGAGTTAATGGCTGCCTGAGAAGGGGTTGGTGTTCTTGCTGAGACACGATGTGGAAAATATTTTCCATTTTGCTAGGTTTTGACTTCTTGGTATTTGGTTTCTTTGTTTCCTTAGAATGAAAACTAAAATAAAATTCTAGCCAAGCTAGAATTTCCACTGTGTGATTCCTCAAACCTCTTGTTTTACAGGCACATGAGATATATGCAAATAACCCTTTAGAACATCAGGTGTTTCAGCTATATGGTGAGAATTTTCTTTTAGTTTTTACTGACTTCTGTGTGACCGTTTTACTCATTGTGACCTTTTTACTTGTTTTAGTTTGTTAGTTGGGATATTTTGCAGATACTCTAATGGTAATGGATATCGGCTGGGTATAACAGCCCTATGTTTCTAATGCTTAGTCAAACATTCCACTTGTGTTGTGCTGATGAGGCTATAACAAAGCTGAAACATGCATATTCACAGCTAGTGGGGCTTGGTTTAATTTAAAAAGAAAAAAAGTCATGTGCATTCAGAATCGCCATATAGGTGAAACCTGATATTCTTAAGGGTGATTTGCATATATCCCACGCACCTCTAATAAAAGAGGATTAAAGAATCACACAGTGGAAATTCTAGCTTGGCTACAATTTTCTTTTAGTTTTTACTGTGTTTTTATGTGTGACCCTTTACTCATTGTTTTAGTTTGTTTCCTTATTGTAGAAAGCACGTCCTGGGATAGAAGGCATTCCTTGGTGTCAAAACCCAAACCTCCAGGCTGTTAACATGAGTGTGGCAAGGTGAGGATGGAAAACAGATTCCTTGGCTTGGCTGAGATCATCTACTTTTTGCAGTAGGGTGCAGAATTTCCCCTCAGTGAGTGTCATGAGGAGGGAGAACCAGTGTTGCCTCGGCCAGAAGGGGGCCACTAAGATCATGCTGGGTTTGCCTGCTCTGACTTTTGTCAGTAGCTTGGAGATCAGAGACAAGGGCAGGAATACATTCAGGAACTAGTCTGTCTATGTGAAAGGGAATCGTGTATTTTCCAAATCCCTGTCTGTTGAATTCTGGAGCAGAATTTGTGTAGCTGTTTGTTGTGGCAAGAGATGAACAAGATGTATTGAGGAGACCCCTCCCACTGTAGAGTTAGGTCCAGGAAGACCTTTCTCATCAATATACATTCATTGGGTCTAGAAGGCTCCTGCTTAGAATACTGTTCTAAGCCAGGATATAAACAGCTATGAAAAAAAAACTAAAAAAAAAAAAACAACTATTTTCTGCCTCATATCGCCTACTTAGAGGTGATCTCTGCTTGACTTATAAAGCCATGTCTGACCCAGCTCTGTTAGAAATGCTATATCTAAGAAATCCGAATCCCTCTACACCACATGCTCCAGAGACCTCAACTTCATTACCACAATCAACAGAACACGTTGGAGGGACAGGTTCATAACCCAGAGACTGCCCATGCTATGGAATAGACTTCCCATACATGTCAAGCAGAGTGCCTCACTGGCCCTCTTCAAGATAAATCTTGATGAGTGGATGGGAAATAGAATATTCACCCCAGGGATCACTCCAGTGGCTTTACTCAATAGAGGCACTGGGAACTAAGGTCGGGTGGCATGATGCCAGGGTAATCCTATGGACTAGGCTTGTAAAGGCTCCAGGGCCATTAGCCTAGTACACACCTATGAACCTATGATTGTTAGCCCCATTTCTTGAGCAAGCATCTAAACCTTCATGGAAAGGCTGCACAGAGGGTAAGACAGAGTTTCCCCTTGATTATGTACCATATCACTGTGTTGTTGTCAGTCCAAATCTGCAGGGTCCCTGGGCTTAAGTTCTGTTGAAAAGTTTTTATGGCCAAGTATCCTTCTAATAGCTCCTTTGACTTATATGCATTTTTCTGCTGAACAGTCCAAATGACTTGCACTTTCAGGGAACCTATGTGGGTCCCGCAAACTATGAATTGTCTGTGGTGATGGTCTTGTCTGCTTCTTGTATATAGAAATCTGTCCCTGGGTTCCTCTGCATGGTGGTCTTCCACCATAGCAGCTACTTTTTCAGGTATGAAAGGAGAGGTAGTAGGGTTTGCAGAGGTTGAGAATGCTGTTTTCAAACATTTTTTCAGAGGCCATTGAATTTTTGCCATGTGTAACTTTGCAAGTGGAATTATGAGAAAGCAAGAAGTCACACACTCCAGAATCCTCAGGAATTCCACTGCTAGCAAATGTACCCCAGAATCCTCAGGAATCCCCTTGTTAGCAAATGTACCCCAGAATTCTCAGGAATCCCCCTGTTAGCAAATGTACCCCAGAATCCTCAGGAATTCCTTTGCTAGCATTGTGTTGCTTTGGAAGCAGACTAGTCAGGTAACCTGTAAGGAAAGCTACCTTGCCCTGGGGAGGAAAGGCTTCCTGTTATGAGGGCTCCCAGAAAGAGGAAGCTTGCATGAGGAAAAGTTTGTGACTTTTGAAGATTTAAGGTGAGACCCACCTTCTGCAATCAGTCTACAGTGACCTGCAAGGCATCTAGGGTATCTGCTGTGGATTCTCCCTGAATGAGACAGCCATCCAAGTGGAGATATATATGAACTCCAAAGAGTTCTGCAATGTGTTATCAGAGGAGCTAAACATTTTGTGAAAACTCTACGAGCAGTTGGCACCCCAAATGGTAAAGCTCACAAATGGAAGCAAGAGCCTGTTTTTAGAAATTGTAGATACTTTCTGTGACTTTCTGCTATGGGAACATAAAGGTAAGCATATTTTAGGTCTAAAGTGACCATGATGGTATCTTGGAAGGCCATGGGCAGTAGTTTTTGTGACGTAAGCATTTTAAACTTTAGGATGTTGAGAAACTAGTTTTGAGAGGTCCAAGATGGGCCTTCAGGTGCCCTTCACTTTGGAACTAAAAAGATCATTGAGTAGAACCCTCTTCCCTCCTGACCTGGAGGAACAGGCTGAATGGATCCTTGGTAAAATAGTTCCCCAAGGATAGGTAGTATGTGGCTTTCCTGGTCTTTTGGTGGTTTTGAGATGACCAAGAAGGGTGGTATTTCTCTTAACTGGATGCAATACCCCCTTTACTATAATGCTAAGGTCCGCTGGTCCCTAGTGATAGTTTCCCATTGAGTTAAGAAGCAGGAGAGTTCTCCAGTCAGAGACTTGGTTGGGAGGGGTATGGGTCTCCAGCCAGAGGCTTGGTGGGGAGGGGTATGGGTCTCCAGCCAGAGGCTTGTCGGGGAGGGGTATGGGTCTCCAACCAGAGGCTTGTTGGGGAGGGGTATGGGTCTCCAGCCAGAGGCTTGGTGGTGAGTGGTATGGGAGACAAAAAAAAGGGAAAAAAAGTTCCAAACAAGCAAAAAAGTTTTAAACAAATACCTAACTCCACGCTCAGATATTGTAAAAAGCACCTTTAATGCAAGGACTCCACATGAAGTAATGCTCCAAAGTACAAAATGACAAGACAGAATAATAGTGTGAAGCACTTTTCGTCCGGATATTATCCAGACTTCATCAGGTCTGATAAAGTCTGGATAATATCCGGACGAAAAGCGCTTCACGCTATTATTCTGTCTTGTCATTTTGTACTTTGGAGCATTACTTCATGTGGAGTCCTTGCATTAAAGGAGCTTTTTACAATATCTGAGCGTGGAGTCTGGAGCTTGTTTAAAACTTTTTTGCGTGAGTGGTATGGGAGACTAAACTTGAACATAGTCAAAGTTGGTCCCCGTGCTGGGTGGGCTCTTTGGAGCACCATGTTCTGTGTGATTGTTCTGGTTGCCACCTCCTGGACTATCTGGGTTTTTGCCATTGGAAGGCCTGTTCTTGTCTTGTCTAGAGGGAAAAAGGCCCAGACTTTGAAATGCAATTCCTACTGTACCTTGATGTTGGAGACATAAAAATTCTATCATGTTTTTATTTGCTTTTGTTTCTTATCCAGCTTATAGAAAAACTGTTCAGCTGGAGGTCCAAAAAGCAATTCCTTGTCTAGTGGAGCATCCATTAGTTCATCTGTGACCTGATCTGACAGGGGCTGGGTCCCAAGTCATGCATGTCTGCTGATAACTGAACCTGTGGCAGCTGCTCTGCATGATACAGCTAAGGTGTCACAGCCACACTTAAGGGGATGTCTGGAGACTTGTAAAGCTTTTTTTGCTGTCTCCTGAACTTCCTTTGATAAAGGTCTATCTGCAATAGAGTCCACCTTAGCTAGACTTTAGTACAGGAGAGATAAATGGTAATTTAGCATACAGAACTGGCAAGTCAAAGCTCTCATTGTCAGGGTGACAGAGATACAAGCTTTTTTCCCCAAATCTAATAGTCTACTTTCCCAGTCATTAGGCAAGGGCTGTCTGGTTGTCCCTTAGGTACACCTTTTCTGGATTCAGTGAAGACTACAGAAGGGTCAGCCTTTGGGTTTTGTAAAGATGCTTGTGAGATTCAAGCACTCTGTAAAACCTCTCACATTTCCTACGAACAAGGTAGAGAGAATCAGGGTGTAAATCAATGTCTTCAAAAGATATCATCCAGTACTAAGTGCACAGGAAGAATGGCCAGAGGCCTGGAAGAAGTCAAACTCGGCAGTTCTCTGTAATGAGTCTGAGCCTCACAGAACTGTTTGCTTTCCCAGTTGAAAGATTCCTTCACTCTATGCAGGATATCCCCAAAGGAAAGTTCCTTGGGAGGGGTGGTGAAAGAGAAGATAGCATTACAGTCTGAATCTGGTTAAGTTTGTGGGGCAAGTATCCGAAGGATAAATAATCCTCACCTTCACAGCTAGAGGAATCTGAATCTTCCTGCTTTTTTTGGATGAGGAAGTTTCAATAGCATATGATTTCATAAAAGCCAAGAATTCATAAGCTATTTTTAGGAGGTCTTGGTCTTCAGTCTAAAAAAAGTGGTTGGAGGTGTGGCAAAGAAAAGGAAGTGGTTCACTTTGGTTTGAATGCCCATTTAAAAGGGGTGACCTAAGGTTGTGGTCCTCTGACTGCAACTTCAAGTAAGGTTTTGGTAGTCTAGGGTGTCTCTCTCGTGACCCATTAAGCAGATGTTGGAAGCTGAGGCCTGCTGAGCAACCTCAGACAAGACCAACCTTTGTACCATGGTAGGTAGGCAAAAGACCATGGTAGCCTGATGAGGGGTCCCACCAGAGGGTTTGGCCCTAGCAGTCAGTGAACCAGGGGGCTGCAAAGCTGCTTCACCTAGGTTGTAAGTCAACTAATGGTCTAGAGCCAAAGTGTCCTTGGTAACGTCAGAGTCCTTGTTCTTTTTTGTGTTTCCATTTCTATGGAATGATGCTAGCTGATGGTGTGGTTTGCTAAGGCCTTGTGGTAACAGCGGACTAGACCGCCACCAGGGAAACAGAAGAGGAAGCCTTCATATGGTCAGCTAGTACCTCAGCCGTACATTTTATGGGTTCTGCATGGAAATTTCCATAGTCAGAACAATTAAAGATATGCTTAAGCCCCAGACAGAATAGACAATACAAGAGAAAATCTTTATGCAGGATTTGCTTCAAGCAATTGCTGACTTTTTTGAACATTAAATTACTACAGAAATGTCACCAGTGGGGTACTTATCTAACTGGAAGAGGTTCTCCAGAAAAAGAACTGACTGACAGAATAAGAAAATTCTGAACACACATGAAACAGACTGGACGGCATGGCTAGAATGAACTGAAGATGGAGCTGATGGGCACATTTCTTATACCCTGACGGTTGGTCGTCAGATGCCCATCAGCCAGGGATGATGCAAAGAAACTGGAAATCTGGCCAGCCTCATGTTTCTGCATGGCCAGTGTCATGTTTTTGCATGGCAGAATATACAAGAAGCAGTACTGCAACACTGACTATGAAGAACATCACAGTTTTCTTTACAAACTGACAGTCTTCAAGGCTTCAGTTGGTTCAATTTAGAATCATTGAACACTTAGCAGGGACATGACCACAATGTGATTTACAAGCCGATGTATGGATACTTCTCCAAGCAGATATTAAAAAAGATTTTGCCAGCATTATTTTCTGGTTCAACATAGTCAGTTGTCAACAATCTCTCTGCAATGTACATAACTGATCCTAAAAGCAGGTGTTGCAATATTTACAAAACAAATGGTACACACTCCCTTTTACAGGTATCCAGGCTATTCCATCTGCAGACAGAGAAGCAGATGTGTGCATTGTGTAAGCTGGACAGGTACACATATGTTGTGGCTTCCAGTCAGGTGTGAAAGGTTATATGCAAACAGTATAATCGGTTTCCTAGTACTATGGTGTGCTACACATTTATCCAAAGTGAAACGATGACAAAATTCATTAGCAGGTTAAGCCAACAAAAGCATGTCTAAATGACATAAATCATTAACAGTGAGCTCATTTTTCCAGAGAAGATTAACATCACAGAGAACATAACCAGCAATTACTACAAAAGCATGTAAAACAAAGGGGCTGTTAGCTAGGCAAACCAAACCCTTCTCGATTATATCTGTGAAGATGGCCTTTTGCATGTTTTATTACCTCTCAACAACGTCTTCAGATAAACCCAGCAGTTACTTCATTCCATCACTGAAATCTGCGTTTCTCTATGGTTGTTTTCACACTATGAAGTAACAAACCTCACAGGGAATACTATTTCTCTGCCTTCAGTACTCAGCTGAATTTCAAATGTTGAATGAATGACTACATTAGGATTCCAATGCTTAAAAGTACCAATTTGATGAATGTTTTATTAGCTGCACTGGCAAACATACCATTGTTCAATAAAAGAGGTCAAAACCCTTGATGCACAAAGTTTAAGGAAACAGAAAAATGTAAAAGTTTAAAGTAGTTTTAATCTATTCAACTTTGCAAATCCCTCACACAATTATAAAAGTGGCACAGTTAAAGAATTAACATCTAAAAAAAAAAAAGTTACATTTCATTGGCCAAATGCAGTATTATAAAATTATAAGTTGCTTGGTAACATATTTTTATTTATTTATCCTTTTGTTGACTGGGTTAGTCACACTAGGCTGGTAGCTTCTTTCAGGTGAGAACCAAAGTGGTACTTATACTACTTGGAACAATTTGGCAGGGCATCAGGGAACTTTCCCTACTTTTTAGAGTACAGGGCTGCATTTGGATGTTACACTTCCTGTCTTCCAGTCCAGGCACGTAGATGGCTCGGACAAGCAGGAAGCCCAAAAAGGAACGTGGAGGAAGAAGAAGGTGCTGCAAGTGTGTTGGGAGCAATTGTAGCTATTGGTCGAATAGCACAGAGGTCAAAATCAGCAAAAGAGGATTTGGGCGCTAAGCAGAGTTAGGAGAATGGAGATAATACGAATGAAAAGGCAGGCGAGCCTTTTCAAAGGGAAGACGTAGCAGATGAAGTAAGTAATCCGGATTCGGCACAATTATTTCAACAAAACCTTTTTGTAGCAGAACTTACAACACAAGTCTGTGTTGGTACAACCCTCCAGTCAGGGGAGGGGGTTGTGAAATGTATACCTAAAGGAATTAATTAAACAAAGTGAACCAGAGAGTGAAAAGGCAGTATTCTGGGGTGAAATAATGAACATAATACAAGAAGAGGAAGTACAAGAAATAAGGACAGAAAAGAAAACATATGCGCAAACTGTAAGAGAAGGTGAAAGAAAAGATAAAAAGAAAATGGAAATGATAAGACACCAGCGTTAGAATAAGCAGTAAATCAAAAAAGAACTTGACAGGTATGAAATATGGGACAACGCCATATCACCACTGGGTATCAAATCCATACAGGTTAAGAGCATATATTTTCATTAATAAAAACTCTGTGACATTTGTTTTCGAATAAGCACAGTATATGGAGAAAGTTTTAGAGCAATATGAAAAAAAGGACTGGTAATCGTTGCAACTTCTACATCATACAGGCATTTAACAGAGAAAAAAACAAGCGAATGTGCATACAATTTCATACAGAGGTTGAAAGAGACACTAAGAAAATGTGTGTGTAGAGACGTAATGGATATTACAAAGATTTATAACAACAGAAGTTTATGGACTGGGGGAGGGGAATGCGGAGTTATATTGCAAATGCAAAATTTAATACATGTGCCTAGTATAATTAATGTGGAAGGGAACAGAGGTTTGGTGAGATACAGATGACAACCAAAGGCATTTTTTGTGACAAAAATTGCCATATAATAATTGTGATAAAGAAAATGCTTTATTTGTGGTAAAGCAAACTGGTCATAAAGCAGAAAATGTGAACTAAAATGCATTAAATGTGAATAAAATAGGACCTTCATGGATGGATTGTGATGTAAAAGAAAAAAAATACACAGGAAAGGAAGGAAAATATAGTAAATGAGGTTATTACAGAAGATAACATAGAAATGTTACAGAAGGAAAATGAAAAGCATATAACAGTGGAATAAAGGAAAACACAAGGGCGGAAACAGAAAAAGAAGAAGAAATAAGCAATTTGATTGAAGAGGGAGAAGAGAATTGTGGAAAAATTAAAAGTAAAAGAAATTCGATCATGAAGAGAGTAAAAGAAAACATAAACACAAAAATATAGGACTAGGAGAAAATGAGAAAGGAAAAGGATGAAGAATAACAAAGTACTCTTTACAGAGTCAGAATCTTCTCTCTAAACGGGAATAGTATCAAGAATGTGAAAAGAAGATCGGGGTACCAGAATGGTGCCAACTATTTCATTTGGACAGATATAAGAATTCTGACAAAAGAAGAGAGAATACAAGTAAACGAGCTATGGGAAGCAAAAGTAATATGGAATATAGGCGAGGGAAAAATGCTCAGGTATAGCAATTATAAGAAAAGAAAATATTGAAATTTTAGACTTTACATTAATAATACTAGGAAGAGCGTTAATAGTGGGCATAAAATGGAAGAAGCAAGAATCCAGAATTGTAACACTGTGTGTGCATGTTATACAAAAGCAAAGGGAAATTATGTTTAGAAAAATTGTTGATTATGTTACTGTCAATATGCAAATAATAGTAGTGGGAAATTTTAACTGTGACTTAAGGCACAGGAGAAAAGAAGGCACAGATGTTAAAGTTATTTCAGAAATAATAAAAAGTGGAAAAATCCATCTCAGAATAATAAACAGAGGACATACAAAAGGAGTAATTTGAAAACTGAAATTGATTATTTTATACTATCATACAGTTTAAAAGTTTTACATAAAGGAATACAAATTACAGGTTTTTCAGATCATGTAGCAATTTGGGTAGACGTTTAAGATGAGGAAGGTTATATAAAAATAGGCAGAAACATTAAAAAATACATGAAGCAGAATTAAATGATTATATAAGAAGAATAAGCTTGCAATTATGGTTATAGCATATAAATATGAGAAGTTTTTACAAAGAGTGGACAGGCTAGTGGATAGCCTTAAAAGAGAAATATAAAAAAAAGAGATTTTAGAATGGCAAAAGACAAAAAGAAAACAAGATAGTTGTAAATATAAAGACATCAGTAGTCAATTCTTTAGAGATATAATAAGCAACAAAGAAGGATTTATGGAAAAAGAAAAAAATATGAAATGAATCAAGAAAAGATCAAAAGGCTGTTATTTAAACAAGGCTATTTTTTACAAGGGGAAAAAGGAGAAAGTAGCAGTCTACCTAACTAAGATGGTAAAAGAAAACAACAGAATAATTAGAGGGTTAACAGATTAGGAAGGAACTTTTAGTTATGTACTCACCATAACTTCAGATGTTTGGGATCCATCTCGCCTACATTCTGACTGATGGGTTCGGAGCCGATCCCTCGGCTCCGACTCGGCACGCTTATGCCAAAGAGCGAAGTCTCTTATTGGCTGAGCTTACTATATCCCAGGATGCACCACTACCAGTCCCCCAGATCTAGTTTGTCCGCATACATGCACACATGCACGCCCTGCTTATATAACATCGTCAGATGAAACAAGATAAACAGTAGAACTCAAAACCGTTCAATCTCTTCTGATCTCCAAGGCAGGGGGAAGGAGGGTGGGTATTAGAATGTGCGAGATGGATCCCAAACATCTGAAGTTATGGTGAGTACATAACTAAAAGATGTTATGTGATCCTATCTCGCCTACATTCTGACTGATGGGACAGCGTCCCTAGCACCTGAATCCTGGGTGGCTCACTGGAAAACACTCCTGAGTACCGTGGAACCAAATGATGCTCGTCCTTTAGATGCCACATCCAATTTGTAGTGGGAAATGAAAGTGTGCGGATTGGACCAAGTAGCAGCACAGATCTCCGATATAGCGAGCTTGGAATGAAAAGCTATAGAAGTAGCCATAGCTCTGGTAGAATGAGCTTTGATAGATGCTGTAAGTTGCTTATTCGAAGAAGAATAAGCCTGAGTTATGCAATCTCTGATCCATTTGGAGATAGTAGCTTTTGTGATGGTTTGACCCAATTTATTATCTGAGAAGGACACAAACAACTGGTCTGACTTACGAAGTTGCTGAGTCCTATCTAAATAGAAGCGTAATTGTCTGTGAACATCCAATTTATGGAGAGTGTATTCTGCTTCATTGGAGAATTTTGGGAAGAAAACTGGTAGCTCTAGAGATTGTTGCAGACAGAAATTAGAACAGACCTTTGGGACAAAGGATGGATTAGGCCTAAGTGATACTCTATCCTTGTGGAAAATCAAGTACGGTGGCTTAACAGATAGGGCTTGAAGCTCTGAAACTCTTCTTGCAGAAGTAATTGCAACTAAAAAGGCAGTTTTCCAAGACAGATATTTTAACTCACATGTAGCAGCCGGTTCGAAAGGGGAAGATGTTAATGCGCGAAGCACCAAATCAAGATCCCACGGAGGCGCAGGATGAAAAACTGGGGGTCTTAACAGGCTCGCACCTTTAATGAAAGTTTTGCATAGTCTGCTGCTCATCAATGGAGGATCCATAGATTCATGGAATTTAGAGATAGCCGCTAGTTGGACTTTAATAGTAGAGACAGAAGACCCTTGATTAAACAGGGATGATAAGAATTTCAAAACCTCTGGGATAGGAGCAGTGATAGGGTCTAAGCCCTTGAGTTGAGCCCAGATAGCAAACCTCTTCCACTTACTGAGGTACAATTTGTTAGTGGTGGGTTTGTGGGCCGAAGATAAAATGTGAACCACTTCCGGGTCTAGTGTGTGACTTCTAACTAAAGTCGGAAGTGGAGGAGCCAAGCTGTCAATTTCAGAGATCGAAGGGACTGATGCTGATGTCCCGACTGATGAATGAGCAGGTCCGGAATTAGGTCTAAAGTCCACGGATCGTCCACCGCATACTTCTTCAGGTAAGGAAACCATACCTGACGAGGCCAGTATGGGGCAATCAGTATCATTGCGGACCCCAATTGAGAAGCTTTTTGAATGACTTTGGAGAGAAGTGGAATCGGAGGAAAGGCATAAAGTAGCCCTGTTGGCCAAGGTTGTGCTAGAGCATCCATAGCTGGTACTCCCTGATGTGGGATCAAGGAGAAAAACCTTTGGCACTTGGTGTTTAGTGGAGTTGCAAATAGGTCGCAGCACGGCGTCCCCCATCTCCTGAAAACCTGAGCTGCTACTGTCTGGTTTAGAGACCACTCGTGAGGAGAGAGAATTGTCCTGCTCAATTTGTCTGCCAATATATTTGATTTTCCCGGAATGTGGGTCGCTACCAAGAAGCGGTTGGTAGCTACAGCCCATTCCCACACTCTCATGGCCTCTCTGCAAAGGGGGTAAGATCTGGTCCCTCCTTGTTTGTTCAGATACCATGAATCACAACAACAATGGAAGAATAGCTGTTAAAACAGCTTTTTGACAGAAAAAAACAGCAAAACTGACAGAAAAAGTTAGTTAAAATTAACTACTCAGCTCAGCCAGCTCGAGACCACGTCTTCGCAGGATAGCGGCAAACGAGATCTGGGGGACTGGTAGTGGTGCATCCTGGGATATAGTAAGCTCAGCCAATAAGAGACTTCGCTCTTTGGCATAAGCGTGCCGAGTCGGAGCCGAGGGATCGGCTCCGAACCCATCAGTCAGAATGTAGGCGAGATAGGATCACATAACATATATAGTTAAGGCACAAAAAGAAATAATGCAACTAATGAGCAATCATATTATGAAAACTTTTGTCAAAAATGAAAATACAACAAAACATAAATGGAACTTAAAACGTTAAAGAAGATAATGAGGAAATGCAAAAGAAGATTTACTATGACAGAAGTAAAACACGTTTTAAAAACAGCAAACCTTGAAACTGCCACAGGGGTAGATTGAATTCAATATATGAGGTACAAAGATACGAATGAATGGCAGAAAAGTCTAGTGGAGGTTTTTAATGAATGGATAGAAAAAGGTATACAAGATGAAAAAATAGGTATGGGTGCAATGACGTTTATATGGAAGAAGGGAGACAACACAGATATAAAGAATTGGAGTCCCAGAGTGTTAAACAATGCTGACAAGACATTTATGAAGACAATACAAAATAAGTAAAGTTACTGAATGAAACAATTTTTTGGAACAAAAGGGAAAGCAGGTCAAGAATTTCTAATGATCATAACAGAAACAGTAGAAGATGTGACAACAGGAAGACCTGAAGCTAAAGTTTTAACAGGAGACGTTACTGAAGTGTTTGCTAACATACAACATGCAGTATTATGGAAGATATTACAAAAACATGGCTTAAGTAAAAAATAATTAATGTTTTGGTTTCAATGTACATTACAATAAAATGAAAGTAGTGGTAAATGGTTGGTTAAGTGAGAAAATAGAAATAAAAAGTGCTATAAAACAAGGATATCCAGCAAGTAGTATATTCTTTGCAATAATGACAAACGCAATTGTGAATTAAGTTTAACATTAAAGGAAGTCAGTTACTGCACAGGAGAAGGAATTCAGATCCCATCAATGTTTTCTTTTGCAAATCATTTAGTAGTAGTGGTTCATAGGATCATAGGACATTACTAGGCTATTAGCCCTGAGGCCCTTACAAGCCTAGCCAAAAATTTAGCCCAAGTTCCAACAAGTCAGCACCTGGTGCCCCTGTCCAGCAGGGACACAAGTGAAATTCCATGGGTGTATTTTCTGTTCCCCATCCAGTTATTCAGGTTGCACTTAAAAAAGGGTTAATGAGGTACTCTGCTTGACATCGAGCGGTTGTCTATTCTACAGAAGGGGAGTCTCTGGGACACAAATCTGTCCCATCAACAAGTCCTACTGATGTCACAGACCAGGTTGAAGTCCCACATGTGGGTTAGTCGAGTGGAGCTTGACTTGCAGATATGCAGCAGTCCCATCAAGATTGGGTCTGAGACTGCAGTGTATGCCAGACAGAGGTCACCTCTGAGGAGTCTGAAGGAGACCGAGTAGAGGGACAGGGCCTTTAGCCCATCTGTAGGTAGAAGGTTAAAAATGAATAAAGAATGAAAACAGCTATTAAGACATTTAGTAAGAAATTAAAAGTGTTAAGTTTGAGTATTAATGAGGAAAAAAGTAAAGGACTATGACTTTTAGGTATAATAGAAGGTATTAAATGTAATAAGGAAGAAACGGAGATTTTAGGAGTAAAGTTTGGTAACGAACAACAGAGAGTAATACACTGGAAGAACATGTTAAATTAAATCAGGCACCTGTTTTTTCAGTGAACATTTAAAGTTACATACAGAAAAACTCATATTCACTTAATCCAGTAATATTAGGAAAAGTAGCTCATCTGGCAAGCGTATTCTCGATGCCACATGAATTTGAGAAAGAATTATTCTCTACATGGTTTGCCTTTATATGGGGTTTGAGATTAAACCAATTAAAAGTGGAATTCTTTATGTTTCAAAAAAGGGAGGAGGTTTGGGTTTAATAAGTCCAATTGTACACATAACATCACTGAATTTTATAAAGTAATGACTTGCATGAAAGCAAAACAAAGAAGACTTAATAGTGGATATAATGAAAGAAAAATATATGGAAGACACAAATATTTTAAAAGGAATGATGAATACAGAAGAGAAAATATTGCTATGGAAGATTGATAGAAATAATGTAGAAAAGAAAGGAATGGAATGGTATGAAAATATAATGAAGAAATGTTACATTTTCATGGAAGCATTTAGAAGAAAGAAAAATAAAACCTGCAAAAGCAAGAATGAATAGATGTGGGAAGCATCTTAATGTACAGATTTTTTTGTGGAGCTTATCCAATAAATTAGCTTCCCGTAAAGGTAAATGATAAGAGGAAAGAATCTGTATATATTGTGGAGAGGTAGAAACGATGGATCATGTGTTTTTGAAATGTGATAGAATGACTCAGTTATGGAAAAAAATATATGAAAAAGGAAGTATAAAGTGACTGAAAAGTCTAAATATGGATATGACAGAATGAGTACTATGAAAATGTAAAACAAAAAGAAGTGGATAAATGGGATAAAAAGCTGTTTTGTATAACATGGATTATTTGGAATGAAAGGTTAAATGAAATAAGATTTAATGGAAAATGGTCATTGCCAGAAATTCTGGAAAAGATAAGATTTTGGAATAGAAACAGTGGGGGATTAAAGAAGTAAAAATATAAAGAAAAATATATAAAGCAGTTGTATATAATTGTAAATAATGTATATTATGAATTTTAAATAAAGAACCCCTATTCTTTTCGATAGATGCTGTGAGGTCTTTTAAATGCAGATGAGCTACCACCAACTCGAGCAGATGAGGATTCAGTTTAATATCTCATCTGAAGGTCGGCACACTCAGGTGTGTAGTGTCAGCAATCAATCTACCTGTTGCGGGACTGGAGCCCACACCCTTCAGCATCAAAGGTGAGTGTGCTACCTGCTGCAAAACTAACACTGACTTGGTTCGGTGATATAAAGTACAGTTTTGTACCTACCATAAATGTAGATGTCCGAACAGGATAGCATCTGCAGTCCTAACAAATGGGTTGTCCTGTCGTCAGGCAGCCCTTCGGTCGGCCGGATTCCAAAGTCTGGGTCTGGCTTCGGCTGGTGTCGCACTCACCCGACGTCATCTCTGCTGGTCTTCGGGTATAAAGGCATCAGCCGACGCCATTTTCCTCAGTGTTTCTTGCCCCAGATGCCAGTTGCCCTCTTGTAAAGCTAAATTTTGGGAAATGCCAATGTTTCCAAAAAGTAGAAGGCAAATACAAAAATAAACATGTATGTACATATATACAAACAAATACACCATAAGAAATTCCCCCCTAGCTAGCTATAAGGAGGGCAAATACCCTAGGAGTACCACAGAGGGGAAGGAGGGTGGGTAATCCTGACTGCAGATGCTATCCTGTTCGGACATCTACATTTATGGTAGGTACAAAACTGTACTATGTCCTTCAAGGATGCATCTGCAGTCCTAACAAATGGGTAGAATACCATAGCCAAACTAGGGGAGAAGGAAGAAGAATTATGGTGTAGTTAGGATCCCTTGTAAGACAGCAGTGGCGAACCCTGCTCGGGATCTGGAGTATAGAGGTAAGTTATAATGCTTGGCAAATGTATGCACGGAGGTCCAAGTAGCCGCCTCAATAATGTCCTTGGTAGCCACTCCTCGTAAGAATGCTGTGGTAGTGGCAGTAGCCCTTGTAGAGTGAGGCCTTATGTTCTGTGGAATTTGCTTTCCATGGTAGGAGTAACAGAATCTTATGCAATTTCCTATCCACTTGGAGATTGTTTGTTTGGAAATTGCTTTTCCTTCCCTTCCTGCTCGTAGGCTACTAAAAGCTGGTCTGTTTTCCTATTGGCCTTAGTTCTGTCCAGGTAGTAGCGTAACTGTCTATGTACATCCAAGGTATGCAGGAGTCTTTCTCCCCTGTTCTGTGGATTGGGAAAGAAGGTAGGTAGGTGGATCGCTTGGTTTAGAGACACTCTGGATATCACCTTAGGCATGAATGTAGGGTTAGTTCTCATGGATACTCTATCTTGATGGAAGATTAGGAAGGGTTGTACTGCCATTAAAGCCTGTAGTTCTGAAACCCTTCTTGCTGAAGTAATTGCCAGTAGGAAAGCAGTTTTCCAGGATAGGTGTTGGAGATCTGCTGTTGCTGCTGGTTCGAATGGAGGGAGTGTCAGTTTTTCTAGCACAAAGTTCAAGTCCCATGCTGGTAATGGTGGTTTCCTAGGAGGTTTTACATTCTTAATTCCTCTCAGGAACTGCCTGAGTAGAGGGTGAGAGAAAACAGGGGAATCAAAGCTGTATTCTGCAGAAATAGCTGATGCATGTATCTTGATGGAGGAGTAGGACAGGCCTGCATGGAGAAGCTCTGCCAAATACTCCAGGATGTTGGCAATATCTACCTTTGACACATCTTTCCCTCTTTCAGTACTCCAAATGACAAATCTTTTCCATTTTCCTGCATAGTTCCTTCTTGTTGAAGGTCTGCGGGCCTCAAGGATGATGTCTTTAACCCTTTGAGATAAGTCTGGGTTAGTTGCTGTCATGCAATGTTCCAGGCAGTTAGTTGCAGAGTTTTCAGGTTGGGATGCAGGATGTTGTAGTTGCTCTGAGTTAACAGCAAGGGAATCAGGGGAAGTGTCTACATTTCCCCCCGTGAGATGGTCCTCAATAATGGATACCAATGTTGCCTTGGCCAATTTGGGGCTATCAGAATTATCCTTGGACGTTCCTCTTTGATTTTCAGTAGTACCTTGTGCATCAAAGGAAGAGGTGGGAATGCATATGCTGTCAGGCCTTTCCAACTGAAGGATAGAGAGTCCACCTTCCAAGCAAGTGGGTGGTATATCCTTGTGCAGAATTTCTTGAGCTGGTGATTGAGCGGTGATGCGAATAGGTCTATTTGTGGCATCCCCCATTTCTTTGTGATGGTCTTGAAGATGTCCGGGTGTAGCATCCATTCGTGAGCATCCAAGGTAGTTCTGCTTAACATGTCTGCTAGGATGTTTTCTTTTCCTGGTACAAATATAGCCTGTAACTGAATGTTGTAGCTCAGAGCCATGTCCCATAGGTCCAGAGTCATTCGGCATAGGGGGTATGAATGAGTGCCTCCCTGTTTGTTGATGTACCACATGACAGTGGTATTGTCTGTCCTTATCCTCAATTGGCCTTCTTTGAGGTATGGTCTGAAATTCTGGATTGCTAGTTTTACTGCCAGCATTTCTTTTTGATTTATGTGCAGGTGTAGCTGATCTGGAGTCCATAAGCCTTGAATGCAGTGGTCCAGTATGTGAGCCCCCCAACCGAGGTCTGAGGCGTCCGTTGTGATGGTTTGGTTTGCTTGTTTGTTGTGGAAGGACAAGCCTGGATTTGACTGGCATGCCTGAGCCCACCATAGGAATTCTTGCTTCAGGCATGGGATTAGTGGTATTTCGGTTTCTAAGCTGTGCTTGTGTTGTGACCATAAGTTCTTCAGGTACCACTGTAGCTTTCTCATATGCAGTCTGGCATGAGGAACCAGTATTATGCAGGAGGCCATGAAGCCCAGGGCCTGCAGTACTTTCCTTGCTGTTAGTTTGTCTTGCTTCGTTAATGCCCGGAAGTAAAGAGGTAGTTGTTCTTGCTTTTCCCCTGATAAGAATGCCATCTGTTTTACTGTGTCCAATTTTGCACCCAAGAAGGTTCTTGTTTGGGATGGTATCAGTCTTGACTTTTTTAAATTGACTGTGTATCCCAGGGCTTGAAGTAAGCAAATGACCCTTTGTAAGTCTTGAGTCAGCTTGTGTTGGTTGTCCGCTTGTATCAGGCAGTCGTCCAGGTATGGATAAATTTGGATTCCCTGAAGCCTGCAATGAGCGATTACTGATACCAGGCATTTCGTGAATACTCTGGGCGCAGTAGATAAGCCAAAGGGCAATGCTGAGAATTGACAATGCTCTGATCCTGCAAGAAATCTGAGGTATCTTCTGCAATTTGGTCGTATGGGGACGTGCAGGTATGCCTCCTTGAGATCTAGAGTAACCAGCCAACACTCCTTGCCCAGCATGGGAAGAAGTTGCTGTAGGGTCAGCATTTTGAATTTTGGAACAATGATGAATGTGTTCAAAGCGGACAGGTCGAGAATAGGCCTCCAACTGTTTTCTTTTCTTGGTACTAGGAAGAGTCTGGAGTAAAATCCCTTGCCCTTTTCTGTGGGTGGTACCCTTTCTACAGCTCTCATTTTTGTCAATTGAGTTATTTGTTTTAGAGCTTCTGTCTTTTGATTTGGTGGTAGGTTTGGCATTCCTCTTTTTACTGGTAAGGTGTGGAAATGAAACCTGTAGCCTTGATCTATAATTTGCAAAATCCACTTGTCTCTTGTGATATGGTGCCAGTTCTTTGAAAATAAGGCTAGTTTTCCGCCTAAGGGTGCTGCAATTTGTTCCCTGGTGGGCGGTGTCAGAATCAAGTCACTGTAATTGTGTTATAGAGGCGGTGGTAGACTCTGTGCCTCGTTGGTTATTGCCTTGCCAGTGACGTCCCCTATAGGCACCTCCTCTGGATTGATTTCTGCCTCTGGAGCGTCTAACCCTGCCTCTCTGAGATTTAGAGGAGTCTGGAAAGGACCAATTTTTGGAAGGCCAGTTCCTGCTAAACCTTGGGGGCTGAACCTGTAAGAAATCTTTAACTGTTTGTACAGATTTTGCCTTCTCTTCCATTTTCTTCATTACTTGTTGGGCAGAGGAACCAAATAGACTGGCCTTATCCATAGGAGCATCTAGAAGCTTTGTTTTAACATGATCCGGTAAGGCCTGTTCTTTCAGCCATGCATGCCTTCTTATTACTGTACCAGTCATGGCTGACCTAAATGAAGCCTCCAGTGCATCATAGCCACATTTTAAAGAGTGGTTACTAACCTGCTGTATGTTATTGACCATTTCTAGAACATATTTCTTATCTAAAGAATCATCAGAAGACAGTTTCTTAGTTAACTGATCTAGCATAAACTCTTGGTATTGGATCATATGAAACTGACAATTCAAAGCTCTAGCTGAGAGAGTAGCAGAGGTGTATACTTTTTTACCCCATCTCTCTAATGACCTGGATTCCCTATCAGAAGGGAGAGGGTTTTTTGCTGAGGACGCAGCTACTGCCTTAGGTCCCTGGGAAATAGTCTCAGGATCTGCATGTGGAGCCTTGTATAAGTGGTGATGAGTGTCCGGAACCCTGTAAAACCTATCGGGTTTGGTAGGGGCTGGAGGTAAAGTATCTGGAGCAGTGCAAACATCATTAAAAGCATCATCCACTACAGGGAGAACTGGAGGTATAGCTAAGGGCCTATGTTGAGGTAAATGTAAAAAGGTCCTAAGCCTTTTTCTTGAATCTGAGAAATCTTGTCCTTGCCATTGGAATTGTTCTCTCATGGCATGTAAGGTTTCCCCAAAGGAAAATTCCTCTGGTGGAGAGGCAGAAGGGATAGATTCTTCCGCATCAGAATCTTCATATGTAGAATAAGGAGCCTCAGGATGGTCTGCATCATCTGAATCATCAGAAGAGTAATCTGAGGGCACAGTCTCAGGGTGTTCTGCTCTGGGTCTTTTTTCTGGAGGTTGAGAGGCCCTGTCTGGGTGAGATTGGGATCCCCTTATTAAAGAGATGAGATCCTCTGCCAAAGTAAGCATTTGGGAACTAGAGCTGGGCCTGTGAGAGGGAGGCTTAACAGGCACAGACTTAGCCAATTTGGCTGCTTTAGCCCTGGCAAAGGCCTTTATAGACATGGCTGCAGGAGGCCTAGCAGCACCACGTGCTGGAGTAGAAACATCCAAAGGGATGGTATCTGATAATTCTAGGGAACCCACATTGGTAGGTAAAACTTCAGTGGCCGATTCCACTAGAGTAGAAGGGGCCTCGGTAGTAGTCATGGATTCGGCTGAGGATTGAACCGTTTTCTCGGTTTCGGCCAAAACCGAGACACTCGCGGTTTGCTTATCCGTGGTTTCGGCCGAAACCGCAGACCGCGAGTGTCGGTCCTTCTCTTTGCGTTTCTTAACAATTTGTGTAGTCGGAGGATCCGACTGCATAATGTACGCAAAATCTGAGCCGAAAAACTGTTCAGCAAACTCCGACCGACGCCTAAGCGTTCGTCGGTTGAAGGAGGCACAGGCTAAACAAGCTGCTACGTCGTGGTCTGGGCCTAGACAAGGTAAACAGTAAGAGTGGAAATCTTTATGAGGTATTTGTTTCCCACAAGTTAAACAGTTGTTTACTTTTTCTGACATCGGCTGAGGCAAGAAAGAGTCCCCAACGGGGTACTTAGCTTTTTTGAAGTCTTCAAAGTAGTATTCGGTAGGAATCTCTGGTTCTGACCGACCGGCACTCGCGAACAGCTTCTGCTTCGGGCGCCACGCGGCAAGAAAGACTGAGGAAAATGGCGTCGGCTGATGCCTTTATACCCGAAGACCAGCAGAGATGACGTCGGGTGAGTGCGACACCAGCCGAAGCCAGACCCAGACTTTGGAATCCGGCCGACCGAAGGGCTGCCTGACGACAGGACAACCCATTTGTTAGGACTGCAGATGCATCCTTGAAGGACATCTTTACAAGCTGCATTAAGGGATAGGAAAGTATTACTACTCCGTAAACTGTTAATTTTTTTGATGCAACATATACCTTCTGTGTAATACATTAGACTGTTATTTAACATGTACCTTCTGTGTAATATATTAGACTGTTTAACATGTACCTTCTGTGTAATACATTTGACTGTTATTTAACATGTACCTTCTATGTAATATATTAGAGTGTTATTTAACATGTACTTTTGTGTAATATATTAGATTTAACATTTATTATTATTTTTATTTTATTTATAAAAAATAAATAAACTGTTATCAAATTTAAAGGTTGGAAGTTCATGATTGCCTAATGTATTGTAGATGAATTTGAAAATGGGAGGTATTTAGACCTTTATGACAATTTCTGTATTAACCTATAACATAATTGTAAGGAAAAATGTTTTTTGTTATTTTTTGCAAGGAGCTTATCTCCCTGGGCCTCTACTGAAAATGGACATGTATCCAGTTAGACTAGCCCGGTCAACAAATGTAAAATAAAAAAAAAAATACAATAAAAAATACCTTCTGTGTAATATATTAGACTGTTACTTAACATATACCTTCTGTGTAATATATTAGACTGTTATTTAACATCTACCTTCTGTGTAATATATTAGACTGTTATTTAACATGTACCTTTTGTGTAATATATTAGACTGTTACTTATTCTCATAGTAGCTTTCTTGCATAATTACTTTCTTTGTTCATAACTTAAAAAATTAAATTGTTCTAAAAGACCTGTACTGTAGTTACTTCTTTGTTGAATCTGAAAGATCCACTTTTATACATTTCTTCCCAGATAAAAACATGCAATGTAACCATTTACAGTTAAAATAAGCCCCCTCCTCATGTGAATAGGACTTTGAAACGTTCTTGACATCAATATAGACCAAAAATTTAAATTCTAGGTAGCAGTCCCTTTTTAATCTAAATCAAGGGGGGGAACTAACTTGCCTTTTAATACTATGTTAGTGCCGATGCTTCACTATTCAGGTAACAAAGTAACTTCTCTACAATAATGGCAAGGTGCCAAGCTACACTTCAGGCATGTGAATAATTTCCAGTACAGCAAATGAAAAAGGTCATAAAGCATATTCTGAATGTTAGGTCCTTTTATGAGCTTGGCATATAACACATTTGTTACTTTTGCCTTGGTTTTGAAGGTAAAATGAGCTCAGCCCTTTATTACTACTAGAGGTAACTAAATGACACTAATTCAGAAAAGGAAACAGTCATTTTAATAAACATGCTTAACATAAATTTGGGGTTCACAGATGGTCCATGTGACAGTCTCAGCCATGTTTTTCTGCACTACAAATATGACAAATGAAGGCAGTATATAAGAAATATACTAGTCAACCTTCTGATTTATACATGAAGAAATTATTTCCCCCAAAAAATAGTACTATGATTATTTTTAAACTGGAAGATAAGAGCAGACTCCCCTGCAGTAGGTATGGGAAGTTTGCTTTCCACAAGAAAATAGGAAGACATATGATGTTTTGTTGTTTTCATTTAAGACTTTGCAAATTATTGTACACGCAAAATTATGTCTGGTGGATTTGACGTGAACAGAGACGCATGTAACTTGCAAAAATATGCTGTGCTGGACTGTAATTCATGTACTTGTTACTGTGATACATTAATCTGATTAAATTACTAATCTGTAATGCATTAATCTGATTAAATTATTAATCTGTAGCACATTAATCTGATCAAATTACTAATCTGTAATGCATTAATCTGATTAAATTACTAATCTGTAACACATTCTTCTTCTTTCGGCTTTTCTCAGTTAGTGGTAGCCACAGCGGATCACCTGTCCACTCATGATTGGCAGTGGAGTTTTTACGGTGTCAAGTTGCCAGCCCAGAGCCCAACCTTCCACAGAAGGCACACACATGCATGCACTCACACCTATGGCCAGTTTAGAGTGTCCAATCCACCTACAGCATCTTTCTGGGATGTGGGAGGAAACCAGAGCACCTGGAGGAAACCCACACGACCACAAGGAGGACATGCAGACTCTGCACAGAAGGCACCCCAACTGAGGATCGAACCAAAGAACCTCTTGCTTTGAGGCGGCAACGCTAACCGCTGCACCACCGTGGCCACCCTCAGATGGAATCATCTAACTGATCCATTTAATCAGATGGAATAATCTGATTAAATTACTAATCTGTAATGCATTAATCTGATTAAATTAGTAATCTGTAATGCATTAATCTAATTAAATTACTAATCTGTAATGCATTAATCTGATTAAATTACTAATCTGTAATGCATTAATCTGATTAAATTACTAATCTTCATGAGTTTTCTGTTGGTATTTATACCATTATTAAAAATGTTCAAATATCACTGTTTAGAAAAACGGCCTTACAACACACAATAATTTGAAGGCTTGATTAAATTACAAAACACAAAAGCCAGTGGTAACTCAAATCCTCACTGACCAAAAGAACAACAAGATCCCTGATTTTAAAACCGGTATTATGAAGCAGTGGCTATTCTGTATATGTGGCCTCCCTGCAAAATAATGTCCTGAAAATCAGGACAAGCATAAAGGAAATCAAAGGATTAACGGCAGTAATACTGGACAACTAGATTCATCCAAGGAGCTACTCGGACACTGGAATGGAATGACATGTCATTACCGGTACCACAATGGAAAGTATGTACCGTTAGGACGTCCTACAGAATTATTACTGCAGCCTTACACTGATGGATGGTGACTTCAAAGCAAGGGGGGGGGGCTGCAGAAAGCAACTGAATGGGTGGGTCTTTACTACATCAGATCAATGATAATTACCTGCAATCACACAACAGTTATGGTTATTGATTTTTTATCCTTGCATTAGTGATTACACAATGAAAAACCAAATGCTCACACGAGTGAAAAAAAATAATCTAAAAGATTGAGGCACAAAACAATGAAAAAAAAAACATAAAACATATTCCAATGCCAAGATTAAACAGTGAGGAAAGGGCAAATTCCCAGTCCCTGCTGTACTGCAAAACTGTACACACAGTACCCGGCAATAAAAGACTTCAGTCTCTGAACCTGAAAAGCAAGGAAAAAGTAATGTTCGCTCTTTGGAACGACTGAAATTAAGAACTGAAGGGTGCTTGGCAGCGTGCCTTGTTTACTGACTATATACACCTCAAATGCCTGACTACATTCAACATGGCCAGCTTTATGTGAAATGGAGCCCCAGACAAAGAAATCTGTTGGTCTGTTTCACACTACCCCCCCCCCCACTTCTGCAGTGCCCCTCCCCACTGTTTTTCCGCATCCTGGTCCATACCATTCAAACAGATTACTTTTTTAGTGTTTTTGGTCCATACGTATTCATATTTTTGTAGTCTGCCCATGCTTTTAACACATCCTACCTGGGCAATATTCGACTAAAATAAGACTGGAGGATGCAAATGAATTAAGATGTGGCTCTCAAACATCATAAGGTTCTTCCTTTTTATATCCTGCACAAAAATCATACAGAAAGACATATAGTCTTAATAAGCTGCGAATAAAGCTTAACTTTCAAAGTTAACAAAACATCAGTGCCTCAGTAAACCAAGAAGACAAATGCAAGCATGTATAAATCTGATCTCTGAATGGTGCCTGCCTTCCTGCCCAAACAAAGAGAGTGAGTTATCCTCTGTGTATGCCTCTGGTGTTAGATTGGGATGGAAGTAAAAGAACAAATGGCCTGAGGAACCATATTACAGAGCTGTGGGTCTGGGAGAAGAAACTAAAACAGACGGATAAAAGTCACACAGAAATCAGAAGCATATGCAAACTCCACACAGAAATCACACTCAAAAACTCTGAGAGCCAATTACTGTTAGAAGGTAACACACTACTTGATGCAACAGTCTGCCAATGATCTGCTGCTATCGCACATTCTGCTCTGACCCCCACAAACAGCCACTTAACAGGTACAATACGGATTAATAGGTTAATAAGCAAGTACTAGGCTAACTACTCTTGTTAGGATATTTTAAGCTTAATAAACCAAGAAAAAACAAACACTAAACAAACTTGAAAGTAAAAGAAACACAAATCCACACTGGAACCAAATGTATTGTTAGCGCTTTCGTTTACTAAATGAGTAAACTTCTTCAGACAAATACAAATCAACAAACCTGGTACTATATATCAGTTTACAAATATTGACATCATAAATTAATTAAAAAAGCCAAGCCTCCATTTAAAAGAATATATACATATATACAACCATCATTGTATAATGTAGATCCACTGTTCATCCATAATAAATTATTTTATAAACCATATACAATGTAAGAAACATATATATATATATATATATATATATATATATATATATATATATATATATATATAAATTATATCAAGAAATAGCAGAGGGGGAGCAACTGACCTAAAGTTGGATGAAAGGGAATTAATTTGGCAAATAAAGTTGAATGCATGTTTTTTTCCAGGACTGAATGATGCAGTGTCCTTTAAGAGCATCTTGAAGCTTACAACTTTGACTAGATGAAATTTATGTTGAATTTATATTTATTCTTATGGTTAGACTTGTATTATATACAGATATATATATATGATATAATTTATATATATATATATATATATATATATATATATATATATATATATATATATGTTTCTTACATTGTATATGGTTTATAAAATAATTTATTATGGAGGAACAGTGGATCTACATTATACAATGATGGTTGTATATATGTATATATTCTTTTAGGGGCTTGGCTTTTTTAATTAATTTATGTCACTATTTGTAAACTGATATATAGTACCAGGTTTGTTGGTTTGTATTTGTCTGAAGAAGTTTACTCATTTAGTAAACGAAAGCGCTAACAATACATTTGGTTCCGGTGTGGATTTGTGCTTCTTTTATTCTCATATTTTAAGCTTAGCCAATTTCACCTTGGTGAGAATAAACCCTCTACCTTTTGTCTGTGAGGTAAACACCTTAACCATTATGCCAACCCCCTGAATCTTGACTGTGCTAGAAAGTGAAAAAAAATTTGGCCAACTTACTACTTTTTTTAGCTACATTGTAACCCCTCTCCTACACACACACACACACACACACACACACACACACACACACACACACACACACACACACACACACACACACTCATTTTCATTACAGACAATCCCCATACTCATAAAATACAGTCTCTTTTCTGAAGGAGCACATCTCAGATATCAGATGATCTTAAAAATAGCCAGAGCAAAGTACTCCAACTAGCTTCACACAAATGCATGCTACTTACATAAAGCCAGAGCAATGTCACTCACATTCATTCAGAAACAACCCATGTATCCAGCAATTAAAGTCAACTTTACTGACGGTATATCCCTGAAATACCAGAATGTAATAAAATAATTATTGGACATGGTAACTTATTTTAACCATCTGTGTCTATGCGTGCACACGCAAACAAAAATTTGGTCTTATACCACATGGGGTACAGTGATGACCTTGCAAAGCAGAGTGTGAAAGTTCTACTTCCATTAAAGCCACTCTTCTGCAATTGGGGTTGGCATAATGGTTAAGGTGTTTATCTCACAGGCGCAAAGTAGAGAGTTTGATTCTCAGCTTTGGCCACTGTCTGATTATTGGCTATGTGTGCAATAGTCTGAAGACTGACTACCTAGTATTCACCTGTCAGCCTGTATTTACGGCCACTTGAATGACTGTGATTGTGTATCTCAGGTGTTAATGAATGAATAAATACATAAATAACTGCAAAAAAGGAATTTTCTTCTCAGAACACTACTGTCAAAATACAATGTGCAAACACCCCAACATCACCACCACATGTGACTCAACCACATATCTCATGAATCAAGGAGAAAGCTAAAAATAATGGTGAATAAAAAATTAAAATTGAGTACAGCTATTGCATTCATATAATTAGAAACTAGCTACTTCTTTTTTGAAGACTATTAAGCCACTCAACCGCAGCCCATAAGGCATAACAATGTATCCAACACTCTAGTCATAGGTGACTCTATAGTCAGGCACACTGATGTTTCACTCACCAGGCAAAACAAGGAAAAAGTTACTGTCAGCTGCCTGTCGGGTGCCAGGATCTGTCACATAATGCACGGACTCAGGTCACTCCACAACAAGTACAGATATGACTCTGTCATTGTCAATGTTGGTGTGAATGACCTAAGACATACCTCCCTGGACTACATGAAAAGCGACATGGAGGAGCTCTCAGATCCTGTAGCCCAGGCAGGTATGACCCTAACCCTGAGTAGATCCTGCCATCACCCAGAATGATACCACAGTACAAGGACAAAATGATTGACTTCAACAATTGGCTAAGCTTCTGGTGTCATTCTAAGGGGATCCAGTAGCTGTCTGCCTGGGATGACATGATCGACAGATCACGATGCTTTGCCAGAGATGGCCTGCACCTGTCACTCTTGGGATTCTGGATACTGGCTAAAGCTCTTGCCACCCCTATAGTGCCTTTTTTAGGCAAGGTTCAAATGACAAATTCACCACCTTAACAGGCACAAGCAAGCAAAATATGAGGGTAATGCTAGACGTCTAACCCTCAAAATGCATTCACTGAATGCACTCCTTAAAATGGAGAACATAGACATCTGTGCAGTGACAGAGACCTGGTTCAAGGCTCCAGAGAGCAACCCTGCATTACCAGGCTATAATTCATACCACACCTTTCGGCCACCTAACCTGCACCGAAACACTAAAGGTGGAGGTGTGTCCATATTCATTAAGGCTATCCACACCTCCAGGCTAGCTGCTCAGCATAATGCATCCGAGATTATCCAAGTGCAACTATCTCTGGCAAGACCACAATCCAAATTGTAACTTGCTACAGATCCCCCACCATGCCCCAGGATTCCCACTCCTCATTTCATTTGATACACTGGAAAATATTAGGGTACAACCCAACACCCTAATAATGGGTGATTTCAACTACCCCACCATTAACTGGGAAACTACTCATGTACCAACTCTTTTGCTCAACATTTTCTGGAATTCATAAATTCCAACACCTTGGATCAACTTATCCACACCCCCACCAGGGACAGCAATATCCTAGACCTGGTCATTACCAACATGGGTGACCGGTGTTCCACACCAGAGGTCAATTCCTCATTGGTCAGATCCGACCAAAAACTAATCACCATAGACATCCACATCCCACCCCCACACCCCATTAGGGAAACCACCATAAAGAATTTCTCCAAAGCCAACTTCACGCTTCTTAAGACAGACATGGCAAACTTCACGACACCCATGCAGATGGACAATAGAGGTACGACTCCTGAATCCTACACAAATGCACTTTATAAGAACTTACACGAGTGCATGGATTGTGCAATCCCTAACAGAACCAAGATGCTATCCTCCAAAAAAAAAAGGAAGCCAGTCTGGTGGTCCCCTCCCACAAACAAACTCTACAACAGAAGAAAGAAACTGTTGCAAAAAAGAGTAAAATCCCATGATTGGTGGAACTCCCTGATCAGCCTCAGTAAGAAGCTGAGATCCCTCATAAAATCCTCCAAAGCTAGTTACAAAAGCAAAATTGCCACTGATTCTAAAGACAACCACAAAGCATTCTATAGCTATATCAAGAATCTCAATGGCAACACTATCTGCTCTGAGTTACAGCACAATGGCACTAAATATACAGAACCAACTGATATTGCCAACATCCTAGTAGATAGCTTGAGTGCTAACTTTACCTCCCCCCTCACCCCCTAAAGGGCCCATCTCTATACCAGAAGAATGCAAAGTTCCTGTAATCACAGCTGCACAGGTAAAAACCACACTCTTCAAAGCCAAGAACACAGCATCCATGGGACTTGACAACATCCCAGGCTGCGTTCTACACGAACTGCAGAATGAACTGGCACCCCACCTAAGCACCATGTTCAATCATAGCCTCACCTCAGGCTTTATGCCCACTGAATGGCGAGCAGTTATGGTTATCCCACTCCACAAAGGGGGAGCCACCACGGACCTCAGGAACCACTGCCCCATTAGCCTGGAACATATCATCATGGAACTTATAAACAAAAACATTGGTAATCTCCAAACTCTGGACCCTACCCAGTTCGGGTTTGTAAAAGGCAGATCATGTCTCCTAAACCTGATAGACTTCTTTGAGGCAGTCACCAAAGCCATAGACAAGGTTAAGGTGGTTCACACAGCCTACCTACATCTTGCCAAGGCTTTCAACACCATCCCCCACTCTGGAATTATAGATAAACTCACTAAACTAGGTATAAAACCCTATGTCACAAGATGGGTTGCCAACTAGCTCACTGACAGAACCCACACTGTGAAAGTAGCATACTCCAAATCCGACTTCAGACCAGTGACAAGTGGCGTACCACAGGGTACAATCCTGGCTCCTCTCCTGTTTGGTATCTACTTCTCTGAAGTACAGGCTAACACAGAAGGTCTTTGGCTAACGAAGTTCGCAGATGACTGCAAACTAGATGCCATAATCGAAACTCCTAACGATGTGGACATCCTACAAAAGGGCCTCACTGAGACAGATGCCTGGTGTCAAAGTCATGGCCTCAAGCTCAATGCCAAAAAGTGCTTTATCATCCCCTTTGGTAAAAACTCTGTACCCATGAACTACAACATAGGCAGTAGTATACTTAACACCGAAAGTGTAATAAGAGGCCTTGGGACACAGGTGGACAGTAGTTTCTCCTTTGATAATCACATTGCCACAGTAGTCAGGAAATCCTTCTACATGGCACACCTCATCACAAAAGGGTTCTCATCCAGAAAAAAAAAGAGGTCATTGTTCCCCTCTACTCATCACTCATTAGACCCATTACAGAGTACAACGCCCCTTTTGGTATGTACCTCACAAGGCATCTACAACAACTGGAAAGGCCGCAGAAATACCTCACAAAGAGGATTACCGGTCTCAAACAGATGCCCTACGCAGACCGTCTCAAAAAACTCCAGCTTTACTCCGTCGCATATCGCCTACTCAGAGGTGATCTCTGCCTAACATACAAAGCTATGTCAAACCCAGAGCTGTTGGACATGCTCCACTTAAAGAAATCCCAATCCCTCTGAGCTACACGCTCTAGGGACCTAAACCTTGTCACTACAATAAACAGAACATGCCGGAGGGATAGATTCCTGTCCCAGAGACTTCCCATACTCTGGAATAAACTACCTATCTATATCAAACAAAGCTCCTCATTAGCCCTCTTCAAGAAAAATCTTGATGATTGGATGGAAAATAGGAAATTCACCCCAGGGATCACCTCTGTGGCTCTGCTCGACAGTGGCACAGGAAAATAATTTTCTTTAGTGGCAAAAGCCAGGGAATCTTTTTGGCTTGTATAGGCCCCAGGGCCGATAGCCTAGTACCTACCTATGAAGGATTACTGGCCTCAAACAGATGGTCTATGCAGCCCGATTGAAGAAACTCCAGCTATACTCTGCTGCATACCGCTTACTCAGAGGTGATCTCTGCCTGACAAACAAGGCCATGTCTAACCCAGAATTGATGGGACATGCTCCACCTAAAAAAAAAACAAATCCCAGGCAGCCACATGCTCTAGGCATTTAAACCTCACCACAACGATAAATAGGATGTGCTGGAGGTATAGATTCCTGTCTCAGAGAATCCCCATACTTTGGAGCAGGATTCCAATCTACATTAGGCAGAGCCCCTCACTAACAATCTTCAACAGAAACCTTGATGAGTGGATGGGAAACAGAAAATTTACCCCGGGGATAACTTTAGTGGCTCTGCTGGACAGAGGCACAGGGAACTAATGGCTCTGCTGGACAGAGGCACAGGGAGCTAATCTAAGGGGGCGGCGAAAGCCAACACATTCTGGCTAGGCTTATAGATGCCCTCGGGCAGATAGCCTAGTACTTACCTATATATATATATATATATATATATATATATATATATATACACACACACACACACACACACACACACACACACACACACACACACACACACACACACACACATACATGTACACATGTGTGTGTGTGTGTGTGTGTGTGTGTGTGTGTGTGTGTGTGTGTGTGTGTGTAAGTACTTACTTTCCTAGATGCTGGAAGTATGTTCCCACATGCATGCCTCTACACGTGCATGTTAACTCCATCTCTCCCTTTCTGTCTTAGGATATCTCAATCACCTGAGGAAGTTCAGGACAACAGGAATGATTTCTTGCTGTTTCATGCATGCAGCAGCCCAGTGAGACACTTGTTGAGTGACATTCCTGACATCCTCAAGAGCTCTGCTGATTGGTGCAGTAAACCTAAACACCAAGCTATTTTGAAAACATCCCAGCAAATGGATTAAACCAGCTTTCTGCTTGTTTGTTGTTTGTTTTGGATATATGTGTGTAAGCATTGTTTGAGCATCATCTGTAAAGCAGAAAGTTGACTATTATGCTAATAGTAAACTTTCTGAATTTAACACAATTTTTTTCTTAATGGGGTCTGCAGCTCAGTAGCCAGTTCCACAAGCCACTCCTGTCCAGTAGGCACCCCTTAAAAATGAAATGACAAGAAAAAGATGCCTGCTATGCTGATAAATAAGCATTTTGATTTGCTTTATTTCACTGCAGATGCTTTTATTCTGCTGTTCAATAAAAACAAACTCACTTTACAATGGCACCATACTGTGGCATTAAAATTTCTTTTTTAAAAGCATCTTTATTGAATTATCACTCATGACATAGGCAAACTTAGTTATATTTACAAAATATTATACATCACAGACATTGTTCTATACAATATAATGAAACCAACATTACATAAATTGTTAAATTCCTGCCTCCTGTCTCATTCCAAACCACTTTTCTGCATGTATTCTTCCCTCAAATTCCATTTTCTATGTAATTTGTTACCCTTTTCTAAAGATCCCACTTCTATTTCTTTTATATCTGTTATGATATTCACTACTTCAACTACAGATGATTTAGATTTTGTGATTTCCATTTTCTAGCATTTTTTTTTCTTTTTTGTCAGCTACCAAAATTGAACAAGGCCTTAATATGTCTAGGCAATTCAGGTCCTGTATCCCAGCTAGAACAATTAGTTTCATTAGTTACACTCATTTTATTGCCCAGTATTCCTGACACAGTCCTCAGGAAATTTTTGAAGTCTACCAGCTCATTACACTCAGTGCATATTCCCCAGGTACCTCTAGGTACCTCGTTCTTCCCCATCATAGTTCCAACATCTGCCAAAAAATTTTCTGGAGTCTTCTTGGGGTATTAAAATATCTGAGCAAACACTTCCAGGCATAAATCCCTGCATTAAAATGTCTTGAAAATGAACATCACCATTGTGCAACTGAAATGAAATATGTGCCTATTTAAAAAAAAATTAAAAACTTCCACAGCTTCCAAACATACTATATGAATGATGAACAAGCCTGACGTCTGACAGGTGTTTGGACAGCACTTGTCATAAAAAGTAAACAAGCACCACACAGGCAGTAGTTGTTTAAAAAATAGTAACTGTGCTCACAGTTCCTCTGTTTTAGCTCAAGACTTACCTTACATTGGTCTACCAATATGGAACTACTTCAGCTTCTTTCAGAATTAATGCATTTATTGTTGTGGGAAATATGCTTTCAGATACCTAAAACAAAAAGCTGTTATCACATCAACTTCCATATCCAAGCTTTACTAACGTGGTGTGATCATTATTATAAATAACAGGATGTGAAATCATTCAGTGTCAGGGGTGAAAGTTAAGTGTCTGTGTTAGTTGTATAAATTCACTTGCGCGAGTAGCACAAAGAACAAAGAGAAGCTGTGTCTCAACTTCCATATGCATTCTTTACAAACAGGCAATGCGAATGTAATTTAAGTTAACTTTTGTAAATATCTTTCAAAATAACACACTTTTGAGAAGGTATTAGCAAACCCTGCAAATGGATACTCCTTATATTTAGTTATAAAATGTGTTGTTGCTGGAGAGATAAAGGAAAAGGGCCTATATTTAGAACAACAACAAAAAAAGAAATACACAAATATATAATAAAAAGCCAGACACACACGCACACACACACACACACACACACACACACACACACACACACACGCACACACGCACACACGCACACACGCACACACACACACACACACACACACACACACAATGCCATTCCCTAGACATAATAATGCTGTCCAGGTTAAGTGTTACATGGAGATACTGGGTCTTCCTGGAGTGGGGAAGGTACACATTGCAACTGCCAAGCCTCACAATACTCTTGGGCAGTCCATTATTTCGCTATAATGCCTATCCTGTTGAGCATTAGCACCTATTTAAACAGTTTATGAGATTTATTTGTGAATACTACTACTCAGTCTGACAACAGGCCATTAATTGCAGTCACTTTGCATCATTAAATGTATGTATTTTTTATTACCAAATTGCATAAATGCAATAATATTTGATTAGGTATGGATAGCCGTAACTGCATATTCATGCTCATGGTTAGGCACTTGGCCTACATAGAGTAAGGTGAGCCTAAACTTAATGTCCCATGCAAATCACTCAGATTATGGAATAATCTATCTGCACTTGTCTCTACCTTCCTCCTTGTACTAGACTCTGCAAATCTTCCAACTATGGGGTTTTACATAACATTTAAATAGTTGTATGAAGAGAAACATCTCACAACACGTTATGTTAGATGAACTCAAACCAATTAACTACCACTACTGGCAGAGTAACCATGTGAGTGTTCACAGCCAATGGGGAGAGGCGATTAAGATCATGAGAGGTGGAGTCTGAAGCAAAAGCAGGAAGGCAGACAGAAATGTAAAGATAGCTGGATGACTGAAGAAAGAAGCGATGCTTTGTCAATCACTCTGCGGATGTGAATGCATGCATTTTTGTACACTCTCCCTGGCAGCTGGCACAGAAGGTTTGGGCTATAAGCCGCAGATCCTGTAGTGCAAGATTTGATTCCCCTAGCCCTTATCTGCTTACTGTGTGACCTTGAGCAACTCACTCAACCAGACAGTGCTTTGTGCAATTTGGAATTTGGGCTAGGATCCTCATTGGTCCCCTGGATTTCAAAACTAGTAACTACTTATGAGCCTATGATTTCTGCAAGTACCATGGATCCACTAGGTTTGCATGAAACGTAACACCTCTCAACACAAATGCTTAGCAGCAAATGGACAAAAACACTAATTTGTGTACAGAAATCATCCAAACACTTGTGTTCAAAGGTTAGATAAGCTTAATGGCACCAACGAAACCGTGCAAAACGATTTTGGAGGGAGGCAAACTTACTGATACATCTCACTCTGATGTTGCTGCAGCTGAAAGAGCAATCATCAAAAACATCTTTGAGATGCTGCAATCACAGAGTCCATTGCAGCAAATATATTTCAAGCCCCCCAACACACATATGCACACATGGTGAGACGAAACAATGCACCAAATCTAATTTTAAAAATGATACTTAATGGTCCTCAACCAAAGTTTAAAAGGGAAAATGGGAAAGAAGGGCAAAGGCTGTAAACCAATGAAATTACAAAACAGATAGACTTACCATAAAAACCCTTATCTGGAAGCAGCATACTTTAAATGTAAACTCTAGGAACACAGAAACAATACTGAAAACATAACTTATCATTCAATTTCTAAACTAAGCAATTAGGTGGACCATACCTCTCAACCTCTAAATGTAAGAAATCTGGACAAAGCCATAAATCATGGGATGGGGACAAAGACTCAGATATGGACATTTGTTTAACTATTACTCTTATAAACTTAGAAAGCTGATAGAACAGTTTTGCGTTAGCATGAATTTTCTGGAAGGGTATGAAGTCTGAAACGCAAATGTCTGTCATTATTTTCTAATTTCAGTCCTAAACGATTTGTCATAAAACTAAGAATTTTAACGGATGAAAAACATAGGGCGAAAATCTGGACAGTTGAGTGATATGAGGCAGAGAAACATTTCAAACATTCACAGACATAACATCAAAAAAGTAGCAGAAATGCACAGCACTTGTATACAAGCAGAGCATTACTTTTCTACTGCTCAAAGAAAGTCTGGAAATAAGACCTGAAAGCACTGGGTAGGGACACAAAATGAAGACAGTAAGCATTTACCCTTAAAGAATACATTCAAAACAGTCTGAATGCTTTAAATTAGTACATGAGACTGCACATGATTGTATTACTTGTGTATTACTGGGTACTGCATGGAAACACTGAACCAGGCATGTCCAACGGCCAGCTTCCAGTGATTTCTGCTGTCCACCTGGTGAATCTGGGCATACTGGGGTAGTGCAGCAATTGCCTCATGTACATAGACAACCCTCTCCTCCTACCACACAACACTGCAACCTGCGAGAGACGCACTTACATAGCCAAACTGGAAGCAAAGCTCTCCACCCAAGATTGTGCTAGACAGTCAAGAGGAGAAGGTTAACACCTGCACTACACCTCAAGCAACACATATCCCTTCAAAACTCACGCCTCCAACATCCGCACATAGTAACACTAAACCCACTTATGCAGAGGCCCTTAACATTAACCTGCCCAAGCAACAAGGACCTCTGAAGCTGAAACGCAAACAAAGACCAATCACAACCAAAGTGTGACATAGCTCATAATACCAGTGTGCCACCCAACAATAGCCCCTAAGGCAGGACAACGTGCCCAACACTTTAGTAATAGGTGACTCTATAGTCAGGCACACTGATGTCCCACTCACCAGGCTGAACAAGGAGAAAATTATAGTCAGCTGCCTGTCAGGTGCCAGGATCTGCCACATCACACATGCATTCAAGTCACTCCACAACAAGTACAAATATGACTCTTGTCATTGTCCATGTTGGAGTGAATGACTTGAGACGTACCTCCCTGGACTAAGTGAAGAGACATGGAAGAGCTCTCAGATCATGTGGCCCAGGCAGGTTTGACCCTAGCCCTGAGTAGCATCCTGCCCTTGCCCAGAATGATACCACAGTATAAGGACAAAATAATGAACTTCAACAGATAGCCTAGTATAAACCTATGAACCTATGAACCTATGAACAATTGGCTAAGCTTCTGGTGTCATTCAAATGGGGATCCAGTATCTGTCTGCCTGGGATGACACGATCGATAGACCATGATGCTTTGCCAGAGATGGTCTGCACCTGTTGCTCCTGGGATTCAGGTTACTGGCTAAGGCTCTTGCCACCCCTACAGTGCCTTTTTTAGGCAAGGGTCAAAGGACAAAACCACCACCGTAACAGATATAAGCATGCAAAATCTGAAGGTAATGCTACTCAATGCTAGAAGTCTAAACCTCAAAATGCACTCTCTCGAGGAACTTCTAAAAATGGAGAACATCGATATCTGTGCAGTAACTGAGACCTGGTTCAAGGCTCCAGAGAGTACCTCTGCGATACCAGGCTACAACTCTTACCACACTTTTGGCCCCCAAACCAGGACCGAAACACTATAGACGGAGGAGTGTCCATATTCACCAAGGATATTCACACGTCCAGGCTAGTTGCCCAACACAATGCATCTGAAATTCTACAGATATAACTAATACTAGGTAAGACTGCAATCCAAATTGTAGCTTGATACAGATCCCCCACCCTGCCCCAAGATTCTCACTACACCTTTCTAAACATACTGGAAAATATTAAGATACAACCAAACACCTTAATACTGGGTGATTTCAACTGCCCTGCCATTAATTGGGAAAACTATTCGGGCACGAACACCTTAACCCAATGGTTCTTGGAATTTATAAATTCCAATGCCCTGGATCAACTAATCCATAGTCCCACCAGGGACTCAAATATCCTAGACCTGGTCATTACCAACATGGGAGATCGATGCTCCACACCAGTTGTCAACCCCTCGTTGGTCAGGTCTGACCATAAGCTAATCACCCTTGACGTCCACATCTCACCCCCACCCCCCAGTGGCAAGCTTCACGACACCCATGCAGATGGGAACTGAAAGTTCGACTGCTGAATCCTACACTAAGGCACTGTATGAGCACATCCACTCATGCATGAATCGTGCTATTCAAAATCGAACCAAGATGCTCTCCTCCAAAAAAAAAGAAGCCAATCTGGTGGTCCCCTGCCATAAACAAACTATACAACAGAAGGAAGAAACTGTTGCAGAAAAGAGGAAAATCCCAGAATGCAAAATACTCCCTTACCAGCCTCAGTAAGAAGCTGAGATCCCTTATAAAATCCTCCAAAGCTAGTTACAAAAATAAAATTGCAAAAGATTCCAAGGACAACCACAAGGCATTCTATAGTTATGTCAAGAATCTAAATGGCAATGCTCAGATCTGTTCTGAGCTACAACAGAATGGCATTAAATATACTGATCCCAAGGATATTGCCATTATCCTGGCAGATCGATTCAGTGCCAACTTCACCCCCCTCTCGCCGCCTAAAGGGTCCAGCTCAATACCAAAAGATTGCCAAATTCCGGTAATCACGGCCACACTGGTAAAAAACGCACTCTCCAAAGCCAAGAATACAGCATCCATTGGGACCAGACGACATCCCGGGCTGTGTACTACATGAACTACAAAATGAACTGGCACCTCACCTAAGTGTCATGTTTAATCATAGCCTCGCCTCAGGCTTCATGCCCAATGAGTGGCGCACAGCTACAGTTATCCCACTCCACAAGGGGGGAATCAATCTTGGATCCCGGGAACTATCATTCCATCAGTCTGACGAGCCTGATCTGCAAAGCCATGGAATGCATTATCATGGAACTTACAAACAAAGACATTGGCAGCCTTTAAACACTGCACCCCATCCAGTTTGGTTTTGTAAAGGGACGATCTTGTCTCCTCAACCTGACTGACTTCTTCGAATCAGTCTCCAGAGCCGTGGATGAGGGCAAGGCAGTCCACAGAGCCTATCCGGACCTCATCAAGGCCTTCAACACCATCCCTCACTCTGGAATCATAGATAAACTTACTAAGCTGGGCATTAATCCCTACGTCACTCGATGGGTTGCCAACTGTCTTACTGACAAAACCCACACTGTAAAAGTAGCCGACTCAAAATCCAGCTCCAGACAAGTGTAGTACCTTAGGGTTCAGTCCTGGGACCGCTGTTGTTTGGTATCTACTTCTCTGAAGTACAGACCAGCACTAAGGGACTCTGGCTAACAAAGTTCGCAGATGACTGCATACTCGGAGCCATTATTAAATCCCCAAATTATGTGTATATTCTACAAAAGGGCCTTACAGAAACAGATGCTTGGTGCCAGAGCCATGGGCTCAAGCTTAATGCCAAGAAATGTATAGTTATCCCCTTTGGGAAAAAACATGCACCCATGAATTACCACATAAGTGGCAATACACTAAACACCAAAAGTGTGATAAGGGACTTAGGGACACAAGTGGACAGTGGTCTCACCTTCAATAACCACATCAGCACAACAGTCAGGAAATCCTTCTACGTGGCACACCTCATCAAGGGATTTTCATCCAAAAAAAAGAGAGTTCATTGTCCCACTGTACTCACCCCTCATTAGACCCATTATAGAGTACAGCGCCCCGTTTGGTATGTACCTCACAAGACATCTGCAACAACTGGCAAGGCCACAGAAATACCTCACTAAAAGAATCACAAACCTAAAGCAGATGCCCTATGTTGACCGTCTAAAAAAACTTCAGCTATACTCTGCCTCTGAACAGGCAATATGCGACAATCTCTGCTTAACATACAAGACCATGTCAAACCCAGAGCTGTTGGACATGCTCCATTTAAAGAAATCCCAATCCCTCAGAGCCACACGCTCCAGGGATCTAAACGTGGTCATCACAATGGACAAAACATGCTGGAGGAATAGGTTCCTGACTCAGAGACTCCCCATACTCTGGAATAGACTCTGCCCATACATGTCAAGCTGAGCACCTCTTTGGCCCTCTTCAAAAAGAACCTTGACGATTGGATGGGAGATAGGAAATTCACCCCAGGGATCACGTCAAACACCCTGTTAGACAGGGGGCCAGGGAAGTAATAGCCAGGGAATTGTTATGGCTAGGCTTGTATAGGCCCTAAGGCCGATAGCCTAGTACCAACCTATGAACCCATGTAAACTAATTATGAGTCTGCAGTTGTATTATATGTCTGTTGTATTCTGCTATATTCACTGCTGTTAGCTCATACATGGGGTTAAACATGTTTTTCCTTGAGTTCATAAAGCAGATCAGCAGATGGAAAAATAAAAACATACACTTCCACTGGTACAAGGTTGTTCTGTAGTTGATTTGCAAAGTTAGCAATTTAAAGAAATGCCCATATTTGCCAACATCACCGGCTAAAGTACCTGGACTAAGAAACCATTTTCAACAGACGTACATTCAGTAACTCTGACCATTCTAGCTGAATCGCTAGACTATAGATGTGAACATACATAACTGCTTTCAGAATTATTTAAAAAAAGAATAATGTCAACCAAATTGTAATTGTTCTGACCACTGTTTCTTTTACTCTCTAAAATAACAACTGAAACTTCCTTGCAAGGACAACATGTTCTTACTCTTACAAGCTGCTGACATGAGTTAGAGACACTACTAAAGTAAAGTATCATAATTACCTCCTGTAGCTCGTGGGCAGAACTACTACAAACACATTTGTACATAGCGTTTAACCAACTAGTTTGGCAAAAGGTAAACAAAAAAAAACATCAGTAGCATAACGCCTACATGTTCTGTGCCTCATTTGATGTAACACAGTTCAACAGCCAAGGTAATATATTTATTCATTCATTTTTCTAATATAAACTTTATCTGCTTGACAACTTGGAAGACAGATTATAAACTGATCCTTTGCATCTCAAATGGCCATTCAGAAAATCCTGAAAGCTACTTTTTACATATAATATAATGGAGCAGTCTGAAATAAGTGGTTTATGCAGCACAAAACCCGCTGAATTCCATATGACAGGCAACACTCCCCAGTCTTATACATGCCAACTAGCAACTCCACAGTCACACAACACAAGAGAATGGAAAACACATCAAAAAGCACACAGTGGTCTCAGACAATCATTTTCTGACTTTATGATATGCAAGTGATTTTAAAGATGTCTCTCAAGAAATTATAGCTGTGTCTCTACGTACCACAATTGTAGATTTTTGAGTAGATTAATGTTGCCCTGTTATACTGATTCTTGGGTCTTCCTGCCATGCAGAAACCAGTGGCCGGCTCTGATACCACAGTTTTCTCACCATTCCCCAGCTGGTGGACATCCTTTTAGAGTATAAAGGAGCGGGTATCAGATAGTCAGAGTCTGAATGTCCTCAGTAACAGCATGACCTCCCCCACTGCCCTGATGCACAGATAAGGGACACTGATCTAAAGGGAAGAAGAACTGGGGAGAAGGAAGTCAAAGATGGCAAATGAGACACATTCCAAACCGAGGATGATGAAGATGTAAGTGAGATCCCTCATAAACCAAGGAAAGGAAGGGGAAAGGTACTGCAACAATGATCTACTTGAACATTTGCAATTATGGTAAGTGGGACAGGACTGTACTAAGTTTCTTCGTAGTCAGTGTTGCAGAACTGAATCTTGGGAAGGCTCTAGCCCTCAAACCTGAGCCAAGGGGAGAATCTTCAGCGAAGGTGTGGACAGATTATAAACTTTTAGCCTCTAGAGTGGCTTGAGTGGGCACCTCTTTCAGAAAACATACAAAAACAATCATAAGTTCATAGGTAGGTACTGGCTATCGGTCCAAGGGCCTATGTAAGCCGAGCCAACAAGGTTCCCTGGCTTACGCCACCAAATAAAGTTATTTTCCTGTGCCCCTGTCAAGCAGAGCCACAGAAGTGATCCCTGGGGTGTATTTCCTATTTCCCATCCACTCATCCAGATTTTTCTTTTAGAGTGCTAATGAGGAGCATAGTTTGATATAGATAGGTAGTTTGTTCCAGAGTATGAGAAGTCTCTGGGACAGGAATCTATCCCTCCAACATGTTCTGTTTATTGTGGTGACAAGGTTTAGGTCCCTAGAGCATGTAGCTCGGAGGGATTGGGGTTTCTTTAGGTGTAGCATGTCCAACAGCTCTGGGTTTGACATAGCTTTATATGTTAGGCAGAGATCACCTCGGAGCAGGCGATATGCTACGGAGTAAAGCTGATCAGATCAGGGAAAGCCACCCAGTCACAAAATAAAAAAAAAAACACTCCCAAACCAAAAATGTAAAGGATGACCAGCAATCCAGCAATGCACAACAAAAAGTGCAAAACATTTTTAATGTATATTATGCACTTTCATCTGAAACCACAGCCTTCATCAGAATAAATTGCTTACATCAGCATCTACCATTTTGTATAACTAGTTGATATATGACTTGCTGAGTCAAACTTTTAAATAGTACACTACAATGTGTTGTATAGGCATCAAGGTTGAAAATAAAAACAACAATCAATTTTACCAATTTACAAGTGTATATGAATAGTAGCTAATCATGCTTGGTCCAATGTACATACAATGTGAATGTCTGCTAGCATACCAAAGCCTTCACTTCCTCCAGGCGCCATACATCACACTTATGTCCTGTGTGCAAGGCATTAGGTACATATATATGTGATACACGAGCACCTAATCCTCAGAACTGAAGTGCCCCAGAAGAACTAGAAACAGCCCCACAGGAAAGCAACAACATCCACATCCAAGAAGGAAAAAAGGATGCAAGAAAGACTCCTTGACCAGAAGGAACGCAAAGGAAAGTTACACAGAGTAGGAGGGAGGGACAGAATACTGCAACAGTGAGAATTAGGGCAGCTACTGTTATGGTAAGATCTTAAACAACTGTACTATGTCCTTCCTTGTCACTGCTGCACTATTCTTCACTATTTGGAGAGTATAAAAGCTACTGCAAAGTATGGGAAGAGAAGCCACAAAAAAGCTCTCTAAAAACCAATGAAAGCTGGCCCTGGCAAAACCCACCCTGGTCCAAGAAATGACATCCACCTTGTAATGTTTGTTGAAAGTGTACACAGAAGACCAAGTAGCAAAAATAAAAAGAGAGGGGAAAGATGAAAGAATGGGAAAGAACTACAGAAGGAAAGATGATTCAGTGGGAAGATGCCAAGAATTTATTTGGATTGCCTTCCCTATCAGGGACTGATATCAGAGTATAGGCAAAGAGAAAGAAACAAGGGGGTCCTAAATGAAAGACCAGCACTGGTAGAATTTTTAGTAGAATCTAAAACAGAAGCTACCATTAAAAAAAGGAATAATTAGTACAGCATATAAAATATTGCATGACAACTGTAGGAATCAGAGGAGGTTAGAAAGGATTGGGAAGAGAGACTGGATAAGCAATTCACAAAGAAACAATGGGAGGATACATGTACGTCTCCCAAATATGCAACAAAATCTAGAAGATTTACGGATTTTTGTTTGGAAATGTTTACATAGATGTTTTTATACCCCAAATAGACTCCAGAGAATTTTTCCTCAAGTAGATAGCAAATGTTGAACATGCGGCAGGGAAGAAAGAGGTAATTGGGAACATATTTTCTGGGCGTGTGCTGAGTTGGTGGACTTTAAGGATTCCCTGTGGAATGCACTGTCAGAGATGCTGGGTGGGCAGATTAGTGTGATGAGGGAGATAATTCTTCTGAGCTATGACATAGTATTGGAATTGCCTAGACATTATAAGGCCTTGCTGTCTCTAATTACGATGGCTGCTAAAAAAGTAATTACTAGAAAATGGAAATCAAAATCTAAACCGACTATATTATAAGTAGTGAACATAGTAACAGAAATAAAAACTGGAATTGAGATCTTTAGAAAAAGGTAGGAGCAAACTACAAAGGAAAAATGGGAATTGTGGGAACAATACATAAAAGGGAGGAATGAGGTTTAAAAGAAGGCAGGACTTAAATGAGCTATGTAATGTTTTATTGAAAATGACTTGCTAGATTATAAGTGATGTATAATGTTTGCAAATGGAAGTGTGTCAGTATGGTGTGTGATGTAAAATGCTTGCAACTAGGATTGTGTCAGTTTGGTTTATTTTCACTAACATAAATGTATGATTGTTGATGTCATAAGTGATGATTTAATAAAGATGTTTCTTGTTTAAAAAGATGGGGCAGGAACTGAGTTCAGTAAAGATCTTTTTTGTTTAGAAAACTGGGCAGGAATTGAATAATTTATGTAATGTTGCTTAGGTTATATGATGTATCGCAATATATGTGAAGCATAATGTTTAACTTGTTAATACAGTTTGATTACTTTTATATAAATGTAAATGTGCCTATGTCACAAGTGATAATTCAATAAAAATGTTTATAAAAAAAAAGAAGACCAAGTAGCAACTTCCAAGGTGGATTTAGTATCCAGACCCTTGGAAAAACGCATCAGAAGAGGCTACTATCCTCATAAAATAAGCATGAGCAGAAGAAGAAGAAAGCTGTCTGCCATGAAAAGAATAAGAAAAATAAATGGCCTTAGAAATCCAGGGTAGGGTTTGCTTAGATGACGACAAACCCAATTTCCTGGCATGAAAGAAAAAAGTCTGCTCAGATTTCCTGATTCCTTTTGCCTTGTCTACATAATACTTGAACTGTCTATAAATCCAAGGTGTGAAGAACCCTCGGACTAGGATTCTGTGAAGAAGGAAAAAAGATGAATGGACTGATTCAAGGACAAATCATTAACCATCTTTGGCATAAAAGAAAGACTAGTAGGAAGAGACACCCTTGTGAAAAACCAAAAAAGGACAACTGCCATGAGTGCCTGAAGTTTTAAGACGTTCTTGGCAGAAGTAAGTCATTAATAATACATTCCTCCAAGTACAATGTTGCAGGGAAGAGGAAACTGCAGGTTCAAAAGGGGGCTGAGCCAATTTCTCAAGAACAAAATTAAGGTCCCAAGGAGGAGATATAAGCTTTCTTGGAGACTGAATATGAAGGATACCTGTCAGAAATTATTTGACTTCAAAACAAGAAGTCAGAGGTGAATACTGAGGCAGAAAAGTGCAAATGGCTGACAAATGAGTTTTAATAGATGAATATGCTAAGCCAGAAGTCAGCAACTCACACTATAAGAAAGGACCTTAGGAATAGCCACAGGAAAAGGGTCTAGGTCATGCTTGAGACACCAAACAGAAAGTCTCTTCCCCTTTAGTCACATAGGAGTTTCTTATACTGAGTTTTCTGGCCTCCTGCAAAACCGGAAACAAGTACAAAGAAAATTAGTGTCTAACGTGAATCAAAACCTTGCCCCCCAAAATGTCAAGTGAAGGGTGGGCAAGTGTGGGTAAATCAAAGATCCCTTGTACTGTGTCAGAAGATCCAGTCTGTGAGGTAACTTGTGGTGAATGTAACTGGCCGGATGAAAAGTCTGGGCCAAAAGGGAGTCACCAGCAAGATTTTAGGTCTATCCCACATGATCCTGTGCAGGACCTCTGGTAGTAGACAAAGAGGGGGACAGGCATACAGAAATATCCCTTCCAAGAAAAGGACATGGCATCCACTTTACAAGCCAGAAGACTTTGCACTCTTGAACTGGACTTGTTAAGTTGTCTTTTCAGAGGGGATGCAAAAACAAATCTACACAAAGAGTACCCAACTGATGTAAAATGTCCAGAAACAACTCCCTGTGAAACAACCATTCATGAGGATTTTCCTGGACCTGCTCAAAATGTCGGCCACAAGAATGAATGTAGACCTCTGGGAGAACCAAGTCATGGCAGACTGCAAAATCCCAAGCCTGAAGAACCAGCCTGCCAAGAAGTTAAGATTTTGTGCCCCCTTGTTTGTTGACATACACAGGACTGTCGTATTGTCTGTAAAAATCTTTAGAGGACCTGAAACCCAAAGGAAGTGAAAGACCTGGAAAACTAGAAGTAGAGCCCTCATTTCCTTGACGTTGACATGGTCTGCCAGTTGTTACTGGGACCAAAGACCCAGGACTTCTAGACTGTTGGAGGAGACTCCCTAACCTTGATTGGAAGAATCAGTGTACAGCTCATGACTAGAGAGAAAAACCTGAAAAGGCAGACCTGGATTCAGGGAAATCTGGTGAATGAACCTACGGAGCTCAAACTTCAGACAAAGCAAGAGAGAAACCTGGTACTCCAGAGGATGGCAGTGCTGGAGTCAAACAGTCTTGAGATACTATTGAAATTTCCTCATGTGGAGTTTGGCAAAGGGAACCATGGAAATGGTGTATGCCATGAAACCCAGGGCCTGGAGAAATTCCATTGCAGAAAGGACTGAAATTAATAGGTCAAAGAAAGGACCTTTGGAGGTGACGGGCAAGCCAACACTGGAATGGTCTGAATCCTGCAACCCAAGAATACTTGGTCCTGACAGGGAGCCTACAGATGTGTTGAGATCGAGGATGATCCAGACACTGTGTGGAAGAAGTATAGTGCAGTATAGATCCTGAAGCAAGAGCTGCTGAGAGGGGGCTTGAATCAAAAGGTCATCCAAGTAAGGGATTATTTGAATTCCCTGAAGACTGTAGAAGACTGCCACAGGGACCAGACATTTAGTAAAGACCCTCAGAGCTACAGGAAGTCCAAAAGGCAAAGCAGATTAACAATAATAAGAGGAAAAACAGAGAAACATAAAAACATCCTGAAGAGAAGGTGAACAGGACTGTGGAGGTAAGTGTCCTGGAAATCCAGAAATACCAGAAAAACTTGAGGAAGCAACAGAAGGAAAGTGTCTGAAGAGGCAACATCCTGAAAGAGAGAAGTGTGAGAAAGGGTGTTGAAAAAGGACAGGTCTAGGATGGGACTCTGTGACCCCACATTCCTCAGAACCAGGAGCATCCTGGAATAAAAATCTGTTCCCTGCTGTACAAGCGGACAGGCTGGATGGTTCCCTGTACTCCAAGATCCTGAAGAACTAAAGGAAAATGTTGGAGCTGACAAGGAGGAGGCCGAGGAAGACCTGGACTTCCTGACCATAAAATAAACCATTCTGGATAATGGAAAGTACCCAAGTATCCATGGTTACCTGTTGCCAAACAGGAAAAGAAAGACCTGAGGGGACAGGTGAAACTGTCCGAGGGGTAGGAGTGGTTGAATGTCAAATAGAAACAGATTTGTTAGGGAAAAGAGGTTTTTGACCATTAGAACCCTGAGAAGGCTTGTCTGGAAAAACTCAGTAAGAAGACCTCTTGCCCCAAGAAGGCTGTTTAGGTTGCCTACAAACAAAGGAAGGTTTAGATGAATAATTTCTCTGAAACTTAAGAACAGGAAAGACAAACACTTATTTCAAATCCTGCATAACTTTACCCTTATTATGAAGGGTCTTAAACAATTCAGCAGCACCAACAGTTGGACTAACAAAAAAATTCAGGTTGTCTAAGGGGGAGTCCAATAATTTGGCCTTGATCTCTTCAGGCAGAGCCTGGAGGCACAAACAAGAATACATCTTCATAACAGATCCAGATGCAGCTACCCTAGTGGAGGCATCAGCAGCATCACAACTGCATTTAACAGAATAATCAGCCAGCTGAAAAGCAGCGCTCAGAAGGGAAATGGCAGAAGTCTTACCTCTGAATCAGACATATCAGTCAAAATGCCCCCAAGTTGGGAGAGAAGAGTCAGGACATACCTGGTCATCTTGGTCTGGTAATTAATAGCCCTGAAAGCTAAGGTTGCAGAGGTGTATACTTTTCTAACATACCTGTCCATGGAACGGCTGTCCTTATCAGAAGCTAAAAGCTTAGAAGAGCAACTTGGATGGGTGATCAGTGACTACAGAAGTAACAGCAGGGTCAGAGGAATGGCTTTTATACAAAAATGCTTGAGCTTTATAGAACTTGTCCAGTTTTGCAGGGGCAGTAAGTTGAGAATCAGTGGCATTAGAAACTGCAATTAAAATATACTAAAGGACATCCAGTTCACAGTACCTTCTTTGAAAGTCAGAAACCTGGCAACAGTCCCACTTTTAAAGTGTTTCATTATACAAACTACTGTATCCCCAAGGGCAATTTTTCCACAGGGGAGTCAGAAGAAAGAAAATGCAATTCTTCAAACCCCACAGCAAGAGGACAATGGATCCCTCACGAGTGTCTAACTCTTCATACGAATCACAGTCCGTAGAACATTTGGAAGCGAAGCAGGAACAGATTATCCATAAGGGGCTTTAGACCTATGAGAGAATTGAAAAGCCTCTGAGTAAAGTCCTGCCAATCTTTGTGGGGAACCTTAATGGGTCTATATTATGTGATTGAATGGTCAAATAGTCGAACACGTAATAGTTGACCCATAATAATTGAACTGCCACAATGTCGAACAGAAAATAAAAAAAGAAAAACCCACCCAAACAAACCATTTACACTATATGCAGTGGGGCAAGCCCCTCTGCACCCCCGTACACCCCCCGCTACTTAAATATACCAACTCCGAGATCGCACTACAATGCAGACAATGGAAAACGTCCATTTCCGCACTGTACAGAGATTTCCATTGAACCGTTCGACATTGTGGTGGTTCGATTATTATGGGTCGACTATTACGTGTTTGACTATTTGACCATTCGATCACGTAATATAGACCCACCTTAGCCACAGGGACCATAGGCTTTTTGGTTTCTTTTTAAGGGAAAATCTACTTTAACAAATCTAAGTGGTTCAGATCCCTGCCTTGATTCAGTGAGGACACTAGGCCCCTCTTTCCTAACAAGTATTTGGGGAATCCCCCTAAGCCTCTCTGAAATAATCAGCCATAGTTCTCCCTCCACATCTGCAGCAGATGCACAGCCTCAGTAGATGTACAGGTAAGCAGCTATGTGTTGACCACCAACTGTGTTGAGTCAGAGGGAACTGACATTAGCACTGGACAGTCCTCAGGTTCTTGATCCAAAATAACAGATGTCCAGTCGAGGCTGCACAGCAGCAGGATCAATGCACCCCTTTTTAGCTTTCTTCTTAAGTGGTGGCTGAACATTGGGGTAGACAGATTTGGCCATGGTAACCTGTGCCAAAAACTTCAACCAAATAAATAGAAAGAATTGACAGACAACTGCGAAGTGACTTAGGGACAAAAGTCTGGCAAATGGGCAAATCCCACACTGCATATGGGGGTGTATAGAACCCAAATAAAAAAGGCACTTTTTGCGTGTATCTTTATGGGGAACCTGTCTCACACACCCACAATTTCCCTTTCTGTATGACATGTAAACTGAAGTAAAAAGAAGAAAAAAGAAATGAAGGAAGAGACCCCAGTGGGCACTTATCTTTAGACAGCTCGGCAGTTGAGCCATCTTGGGTGAATGGCTTGCAGACTGAATGGTAGTGTTTGGACTAGCAGCAAAGAAGTTGTGAGGATTAGGCACTCGTACAACACATACGTACCTTACGTCTTCCATGCAGGACATATGTCTAACATATGGCGCCCAGAAGGTGTAAAGGTATTTTTATGCTGGCTGGACATTTGGCTATCCTCTACAGGACATACAAGGAGTGATGAATATTGTAGCAGTGATAAGGAAGGACATTTTATTTTACCCTGAGAGCTCTAGGATAGGTATCCAAGTTCCTTCTTTTCTGGATACAAGAAAAAGTCTTGATTAAAACCCAGCGATCACTTCTTTTCGCAGAAAACTTTGAATGGAACCATGTACTAATGGGCCCTTTATAATGGGAGACAACAGTTTTTCTTGGTTCTTTGTAGGAAGTGGGAACCTGAAGAAGGCAAACTGAATGGCATAGCCTTTCTTTATGATTTTCAACACCCACATGTTTAAATCTTACCAATGATGGTGGAAAGATGATAGTCCTCCAGCTAGGTGAGATAGGATTGAGTTGGGGGACTGGACTGTGTTTTGGTGGGATTTAGGGGAGGGGAAGGGAGGTGCTGGAGATGGTCACAGCTGCCCCCAGGGAGGGGCAGGATCCCTGAATGCACCAGGTCTTCAATGTTAACGTGTTTACCAGTTTCTTTGCACTCCAGGTCTTTTCTACTTAGTTTTTCTAGTTGCCTCATGTTTAAATGAGCAAGAATTGGAAGGGTAGTTCCTGTTACATCTTGGAGTGTGAGAAACATAGAATTCTTTGACAGATTTCTTCAGTTTCCCTTTCTTATTCATCTTTTCAAATTCTTGCTCCATAGTATGTCCAAAACTGAACTCCTTGTCCAAAGGTACACTAAGGAGCTCAGCTTTTACCTATTTAGAGACAGGTTAAGTTGTCAGTCAGGCATGCCTTTGAGTGACTGAACCTGTAGCAGCCACCCTGCGCACAGCATCATAGTCACATTTAAGCAAGTCTTTGGACACTTGAAAGGTGATACTGCACAAGACCTGGATGTCCCTCTGAAGGCTTGTCTTGTATCCTCTCTGCCTTGGATTTAATCTGTTCCTGTAATTACTCCAGGTATGGTCAAAATGGATGAAGTACAAGTCTTTTACCAAAACAGTCCAGCAATCTGCTTTCCCTGTCATTTGGTAAGGGTTCTTGGGTGCATGCCCATGAGCTCTATTAACAGAGTCTGTACACACCACTAGCTTTTCATAAAGATGCTAATGAGAAACAATTTGGCTTCCCAGGAGCAGAGGAAAGGAGTTGAGGTGCAGAGATATGTCCTCAAAAACATCATGCAAGGCTACATTAGCTGGAGAAACTGGCAAAGCTCTAGGGGTGGAACGACTAAAAAGCTCTCTGTAATGACTGAGCCTTGAAGAATTCCCCATACTCCTAAATGAATGCTTCCTTTATCCTCTGAAGGGTCTCAAAAGATCACCCTCAGGGGTGAAGGTGAGGATAAGGTGTCATCAGAATCGACAAAGAACCTAGGGAAAGATGTTCTACATATATAGATACACTGCGTGCCTCCTCACCCCTATACCCAAAAGACAGCCACCATCTGTGTACTTCTTCATCAGACTGCGATGAAACCAAACAAACAAACAGCGCATAACATATTTCAACATTCTGCTGTCACACGGCATGCTTACTTCCACTCCCACAAAAGATAGCTACCTGTATATGCATCTGATATTTAATTGTGAGGAAATTGAAAAAAATAATTAGTGATGTCTCCAACTAGTTACTCCAAGACAGTGCACTGCTCCTACACAAGTTACAGGGACCTTCTATGCACACCTATGAAGTTTGTGAGGAAAGCTAAAGAAATAATGCCACACTGTCCGCAGCACAGCACGAGCTATGGTGACCTGTACACACCTCTGAGATTTGGGAAGAAAATGTATGAATTTATTTATTTATTTACACTTTGTTAACCAAGTTAGTCCCACTAGGACAATGGCCTCTTTTCAGACGAGACCCAAGGTGGTATTCACACTAACTGGAGGAAATTTGGCCAGGGCACCAAAGGTACTTTCATATGTTTATAGCTGTGTACTAGGCTAATGACCACAAGGGCCCTTTTAAGGTTAGCTATGCATTCCGAAATACATTCAGGGCAATAAAGCCAAACCTCATTAGCTGAGGACATGCATGTGTTTGGCTTTTTATTGACTTCATCAGCACAGCATAGGTGGATAGCTTCCTCTACCTTTAAGTGCCATGGGGTATTTTACATCCACCTGAGCTACAACCAGTTCAAGCAGATGGGGCCCCATTTAACATCTTGTCTGAAGAGGAGCACAATCATCCACAGGATGGCACACAGTGGAGTGCAGCAATCGCCTCTCCCCCTTATGCTGCAATGCAATGTCAGTATTGGAAATTTTATCCAACTACCAGGTGTGAGAATAGAACCCATAGCCTTCTGATCTTCAAACACCAAAGGCGAGTGTACTACCTGTTGAGGTACTGAGACTGTTAAGTCTTAAGGAAATAAGGGCATCGTCCATAGTCCCTCACACAAACTCAGTGACCTCCTGTTCACACCTCTGAGAGGGACCAGTTTTACACCAGGTGGGCTCAATTAAGACTGTGCAAAAATCTATTTACACTGCATTTGAGTGTTGGAGGGGGGGGGGGGCTACCATGTCCCCAGAAACTCTGAAGATCTAGATGTTTTGCAACACAGGTTATACCTTATTCTTATAAAATATTATTTAAACTGAGCAAATTAAAAGAGAATCATTTACTTTCATCCAGACACCCTCCACCCCCTCCAAGCAGTGACAGCCACTTCCGTGAATAATTTAGACAGCTGATTGTGATGAAGAGGATGGCCAGGTAATGCAGTTCAACTTTGATCCATAACATTAAAGTATTCCAAGCTGCTTCAAGTTGCTTCACCCATTTCACATCAGTCCTGCAAATTCAGAATAACGTGCAAGGAACAGCAGGACTTAAGACTTAGTAGTCTACATAATTTTCTACTGCAGACAGCCCCAACAACGACAATTACTTTGTCTCTCCACATCTCGGATGTACAGTTAAGTAGTCCAGTTGACGTCACACAAATCCGCACTTGTCCTGAAAGCCAGATACTGACTGCTTAAACTGAGCATTGATAAAAAAAAATGACCATGTATTGTACTTAAATCTGTAAACTTCTATAAAAACTGTAACCACACATTAAAGACTTCCAAGTTGCTTCTCACATATTGTGTTAGTCTTGCAAATGCACATGAATCCTGCAAAGCCAGATAGTGACTTTTTAGGCTGATAAGAACAAAAACAGGGGTACTTACTTCTACAAACAGCTTCCGTCCCTACCCAGTATTTCCAACTACATAACGCCACTGTATTGTATTGTTTTGCTCCATGTAAACAGTAGCCACACATTAAGCTAGTTCATGTTGCTTCACATAAATTAAAGTAATCCTACAAATGCACACTAGTCCTGCAAAGCCAGACCGTGATTGTAAAAGCTGAGCACACAATAAACAGGTCAGCCGCTTTCAACAGACAGCTTCCACTTCCACTCAACAGTTACAGCAACTTCTGTGTGCATGTTAGATGACGGTGAATAAAAAAATGACAACAGATTTTGTACCAACTCTAATTTATGCAAACAGCAGTCGGACATTTAAGTATTCCAAGCTGTTTCACACAAATCACATTAATCCTACAAATGCACACTAGTCCTGTAAAGCCAGAGAGTGACAGTTTAAATGGAGAAAACAACAAAAAAGTGTCACTTACTTCCTAGCAACATCCTCCACCCCCACCAAGGTGGTGTAGTTACTTCTATATACATTTCAGATGTCTGGTTGTTATAAAATATGATGGCCTATTTCAGCTTTATTCCATGGAAACAACTGCAAAACATTAAATTATTCCAAGTTGCTTCACAAAGAATAATGAGTAATGAGTAACCCTTGATCACCCCCCCCCCCCCCCTTCCTCACAGACAGGCCAGCAGTTTTTAGGTCACTCTGATCAGCAGAGAATCTTACAAAGTCAGAATAAGGAGCAAAAAGCAGCTGTTGGGCACATCCCCCAAGAAAGTTCAGCATTTTTTTTTTATGTTAAACTCAGTTAACAGAATGGCATGTTTTGCAACAACAAAGTTCATACTTCTCAACTTCTTAGCACAAGAATTCTGGGCAAAGCCAAAAGCAACAGAGGGGGCAAAGGCTTAAATTCAAGCACAGCTTTTAAATACAGCTCTTATAAAAACTTAGAAAGGTGTAAAAATAACAGGATTTGCATTACCAAGCATTTTCTGGAGGATATGAAAGCTAAAATGCAAATGTCTGTCATTATTCAGTACCGTCAGTCCTCATTGATTTACCAGGCAACCCCACATTTTTTGAGGAACAGACCAAACATATAATGCAAAAATGTGGACATTCAGTGAATGTTTGGGCAGTTGAATGGCAATGTTTTATGAACAAAAATCATGGAACTCCAATGTCTGGTGTTTCTGACTGAATGCAATACCCAGTGGTTTACCAGAAAATCAGAAGTATGACAGACAGCTGGATAAGCATGCTGAATGAAAATAGAAGCATTCTGCAAAACCAGGTGCAGCTGAGAACTACAAAAAAAAATCTGGTTATCTGCCAGTAGCAGAAAAAAATCTCAGCTTTCTATTGCACTGCAGTTATTCCCCACATTTTGAATTCTACTGACTTCTTGCTCAACCCTACCCATGAGCTACCTGATTTATTGCCTGTGTAGATGTGGGTGTGATGGAGCAAGAAGCCAACAAATCAATGGCCAAGTCTGCAACACTTCCTCCTTATGGCACTGTTCTTGCTCCTCTGGTATTTTGAAAACATACAAAATGGCAGCAATCCAGGCAAGCAAACTGCCTTTTCACACAGTTAGTTCAGCACTAAAAATGAATGCCAAAATATGTAGATAAAAGCCAAATATTTAATACAGTTTAGCGCTTTCACTCGATAACCGAGCTTCCTCAGAACAATGAACTCAACTAAACATTCTCTTTAAATAAGAGTGTTGGCGCCAAATACAATTAAATTAATCAATTAACATTAAAAGCAACAGAGCACAAATTGCTATATGTTAAAGTATAAGACAATGTATGAAAAAGTACATTCACTTAATAATATTCAATATACATAATGTGTAAAATAATGTATGAAAACATGCATACTAAGCTGTACTAGCCATTTTTCCTCAATGTAAAATATTATTATTGATTTATATACAAAAGAGGTTTTATTGTAACGTAATCATTTATTCCGGGGGGTGATGTTGCATCAGTGTACACTTGCCACCAAAGTTCTCTATATGATAGAAAATTTTTATAGTCTCCCCCTCTAGGATTATAAGTGATACAAGTTTCAAAATATTTAATTATAGTAACATCAACTTAGAAAAGGCCCATTTTAGCCTTCTTTCAAAGGGCCTAAAATTCATACCTACACCCAATTTTCGGGTAGTAGATAGTATATTTGAACTTAAGAAATATACACGAAAATTAAACTTAGCAGCTATGTTTGATAGGAAGGTTGAGTGTGACATTGTCTATGATAATAGTGTATTAAAGAAAAAAAGTACTTTTATTCCAATAAGTAACCCCGTGATAATGGCCTTTGAACAAGGAGTTACCAAGGAACTGTATAATATTAGTAGGAATAGTAAGAAACATCGACAATACACTAACCTTTCAAATGAAGAAATAACAACTTTAAATAATTTAAAGTTAGATAAGACAGTCAGGGTTATGAAACCCGATAAGGGTGGTGGCATTGTTATTTATGATGCCACCACCTATAGTGCCAATATACACAATATTTTACATAACACTGGAAATTATTCTGTGGCTTCGATCAATGAAGTCAATTTGGCCTATAGGAGAATAGACACTTATTTGAATGAATACCTATTAGAAAACAGAATTAATAAAGAACTGTTTGAATATCTCAGTGTGGAGTTTCCTATTTTACCCACTATAGTGGGCATACCCAAAGTACATAAGGACCATAAAAATCCTCCCTTCCGCCCAATAATTTCAGGAAGCAACTCCAAAACGTTCCCTATGGGAGTCTATATAGATACAACTCTTAAACATATTTATAATGATTTAGGACATCTTGTTAAAGACTCCTGGGATTTTTTACGAAACTATCCCGTGAATTGTCACAGTGCTGAAATGATGTTCAGTTCAATTGACGTAGTTGATCTATTTAGTTGTATCCCTGTGGATGAAGGAATAGAGGCATTCAGCCGAAGTTTACGTAAACACACCAACTTCAGTTGGGACAAAATTTCCCTATTAGTGGAATTAATGAGTTTAGTTTTAGAGAATAATTTTATTTACTACGAAGGGGAAATTTTTAGGCAAATTAAAGGAGTAGCCATGGGGGCAGCATGTGCCCCCATGTTTGCAAATATGGTTATGTTGGATTGGGAGGAACAGGTTATATTCAAAAGTGCTTATTATAAATATATTAGTTATTACTCCCGATACCTGGATGATCTATACATTCTATGGAAGGGAGATGAGACAATATATGAGAAGTTTATTGTCTACATTAACACTAGTAGCGATTATTTAAAGTTTACTTCTATCACTAGCAATGAAGGTGTACCTTATTTAGACACATATGTTACCCATGATGTGGATGGTTTTAAATCTGTAATATACAGAAAATCCATATTTAGTAATACATACTTGGACTACAGTAGTTGTCATCCTACCAGAATGAAGAGAAACATACTCAAAGGACAGGTTATTAGAGCTGTCAGGATGACATCTAGACACGCAGATATGTTAAAGGAAGTTGAGTATATATTTACACTATTTGAGAACAGAGGTTATGACATCAAGCTTATGGAAGATGTTATAAGCTATGTCATCAAACAATGGGGGAAAAAGTATAGCCCACTATTAGGATTATATACCATCAATCAATCAGGGTATCAGCAAAATATACATATGACCAAGGACACTATTGACCATCAGGATAGTGGGAAGAAACCTTTTAGTAGAGCCCTTATCATAGAATACGGTATGTTTAGTAAGATCATTAAGGAAATAGTGAGCAGGAATTGGTTTATTTTGACCAATTCACAGGAATTAGTGGAACTAGTAGGAAAGAGCCCTAATTTTGTATTTAAGATGGGTAATAATATTAAGTGTATACTAGAGGGCAACAAAGGAACAAGTCAAAGAAAACGACAAGAAGAGTTGACACACACGACAAAATGTGGAAATTATAATCAGTGTTATGTGATTAATGAAAATATTAGCTTAAATTTAAACAATTATAATCAATCAAAAATATATTCTACTAAGGGTAACTGCAGAAGTACTATGCTAGTGTATATTGCAGTATGTTCAGGTTGCGATGCGTACTATATAGGTAAAACCGAGAGGCAGTTTAGGCAGCGAATATACTCGCATCTATATAGTATAAAGAAGGGAGATACAAAAAATGCCCTGTCAAAGCATATTATTCAAAATGGAAGGGAACACACATTCAGTTTTATGATATTGGAACGTATCACTTATAATCCTAGAGGGGGAGACTATAAAAATTTTCTATCATATAGAGAACTTTGGTGGCAAGTGTACACTGATGCAACATCACCCCCCGGAATAAATGATTACGTTACAATAAAACCTCTTTTGTATATAAATCAATAATAATATTTTACATTGAGGAAAAATGGCTAGTACAGCTTAGTATGCATGTTTTCATACATTATTTTACACATTATGTATATTGAATATTATTAAGTGAATGTACTTTTTCATACATTGTCTTATACTTTAACATATAGCAATTTGTGCTCTGTTGCTTTTAATGTTAATTGATTAATTGTATTTGGCGCCAACACTCTTATTTAAAGAGAATGTTTAGTTGAGTTCATTGTTCTGAGGAAGCTCGGTTATCGAGTGAAAGCGCTAAACTGTATTAAATATTTGGCTTTTATCTACATATTTTGGCATTCATTTTTAGTGCTGAACTAACTGTGTGAAAAGGCAGTTTGCTTGCCTGGATTGCTGCCGTTTTGTGTGTTTTCAAAGTATTTTGTCCAGCTTGCACGTCTTGCTCCTCTGGTATGGAAGCTTTTTGGCTGTTGTTTTTATTTTATTTATTTATTTTTCTTAAAGTAAGGAAACTTGGCATTTTTTTACTTTAAGAAAAACAAGGAAACACATACCTGAATTGTGCCCCTATAAGAGGAGCGACAGCAGCACCCTAGGCAGCTGCCTATTTCACCTATGCATAAGGGTTAAGCCACATTGGTGTTTTGGTCTCACAAATGTGAAGCCCTTTGGCAAATTATTACAAGCCTCACTGTTGTGGTGTGCTGAAACCTTGGTGTGGTCCTTCTGGATTAGGTACATGTTGATACGTCATTTCAATCAAGTCTCACAGACAACACACCTTTCTGCACATTATTATGAATGTCACTGTTGAAGTGAATGATGGCAGCGTCTTCTGACGCTCACATTGACAGAGGCTGCACACTTGCACAGTTCAAGTAGTATTTACTAAAAGAAGCAGCTTTTGTTTAGCAGATGCTTGTATGTGCTAAATCGATTAACTTAAATATCGGCAGGCAGGATAAAACAGACAATTCTCTTACTACCACTAGTAACTTGCTTTTAAACAGAATATAAAGCTGTTTATTGTGAGATACTGTTAAACCACAGTACATGTGCAAATGGAATGGACAGCCAAATGTCTGGTTTTTATCGTGCTGACAGTAAATTAAAATAATATTTACTATCCATCTTAGTAAGCAGCTTCTCTTCCTCCAGGAAAAGGTCATTATTTCGGCGATATTGTACTTGAGGGCCTCACCAGATGCGCAGTGGCAAGCCCCGCCCAAAACCCACCCCGTGATATGTCATTCATGAATATGCATTCCCTCCGAATGTACAACAAAATGAAAAAAGAAAACAAGCGCACTGACATGTAATATGACAATAAATATAACAGTAGACTGTTACCAACATCAGTAATTGACAGGTTTTATTGCACCATAACCAGCAAAGAAAGGAAACCGTCCAACATTGCTTTTTGCAGGAATATGAAAGCCATGCAATTCTCCAGTTCCAGTTTGCGGACCAAACAACCACATCCTCCAAGGCAGAGTGCCTCTCTATACACTGGCTTGAGATACAGTGGAATCAAGCCTCGCAAAGCAGGAAATAAGACTCAAAGCCAAGCTAAACACCTTTGCTAACAACAAAGTGACTAAAAACAGCAGTGCTTGTCACAAAAAGCAGGAAAACTGTATCCTTACCATACCATCAGTGCAGCAGTTATATACATCTCCTCTTTTAAATATCAGTGTGTACTCATTTGCATTGGGCTGTCTATTTGACTTTTAGATGGTCACACATATTTGCAGCAGACCTCTAATAATGCCACTTTCTCTGTGCGTGCCGCACAAATGTCTGCTGCACACGTTTAACTCGGCTATGAATACCATCATATCTACTTCTTTAGTAATGACTGTAACGCACCTTTAGTACACCTAGTCCTTTACTTGTTCTCTACTTTATCTGCCAAACTTAAGACACAAACCAAAGATTAAGTTTCATTAGGACTTTTCAAAACCCATTCAACAAACAGAGAGCTTCATACATTGTAATGTCTTCTCTGCTTCACAAGTAGATAGATCTCCAATAGAATAACTACATCTCAAATACATTTCCAAAGCAAACTTTTAAGCAGCCAATGCATCAAACACTAACACGGTAGGGTTGTCACTCAATTACTTCTGCGCAAAATGAACCGGTGAGGCCCTCAAGTACAATATCGCCATTATTTCAGCCACCCAGCAGTTTCTGTCCAGCTAACACACTCTATCATGACTGCTTGTTACAATAATTACATTACTGACCAGGTGATTTACGCATGCTTTCAACTCAGTAACTGTATAGTTAGACAAAACAGTACTCTGAATTTGGTATTCTGCCTGAACACATAGCCATGGTCCTGGTCATTCACGTTAATCGTTAATGAAATAACACAATCAGCTTCTATAAGGATAAAAGTGTGATCGTGAACCATGTAGTGACCACAACAATGCGGATATAGAGATGAAAATCATGTAAATGGACACAGACATATACATAAAAAAATATTCTAATGGTAATTTTCAGCAGACTCGGAACGTATATTCATACATTCTTCCAAGAAACCCATAGCCTGGAGTAGATTATGACAGCTGCAAAATGCTTTTTATTTTTTTTTAAATAAAGAATCTGCAAGCAGGTAATATATGAGAAAATGGTTTAATGAATGTAAAAGGGTGAAAGTGATATTCACTAATCTTTTAAGACAGCTTACTTTCTACATATTTCACTGGTTACATGGTGTTTATTTACCTCCTTGTTCAGGACATTCACAATTAAACGCACGTACCTCAATAACAGAGTTATGATGGGTTTTGCAGATGCAGTTTTAATAACACCATGTATTCTAAATCCTTTGGACACACAGTACATCAATGCTTTATTTATTTACTTACAGTAGCAAACAAAATAAAGACGAAGGCACCTTTTGTAAGGTTAGTGCATTCTCCAGCTTTCTAGTTCAGGCTTAGAAGATGCATCCCACAACGTGAGAGTTCTCTCCACTTTAAACTAGAATCATTCATTACACACAGTCAGATTAACATGAGGACTAAAGGACAAGCTTGTCACAACCAGCAGTCCTGTTAGTGTAATGTACATCCTGAAATTCAAGGCAGTGAACTTTGCACCTCATCCACTTATTAGTATCATCTCTCCTAAAGTTATTCTCAACGGTCACCCTCTGCCCAAAGTGACGCTTACATTATAAAGTGAACGGACAACTGACATTATGTATCCATCGCCTGTCACCACTGCTGTCAATTGTAACAACATACCCAGAGGGACGAACTAGTATGGTTAGTCAGAACAAGCACCAGGCAGAAAGAGTGAAGAAATGTCTCCTTGTTAGCAACATGTGCAACTTTCCACGCCCTCAAGAACCTCTGCCACAGCAGCTTTCAGGTAAAAGTATAAGCTGATATTTGGCATGTGCATTTTTCTGACATCTTGTGGTAGGAAAAGGAACTGGGTCAGTTGTGCTAGCCACTGACTGACACAAAACTAAAAATGAGATTTCTCCTTGTGTACTAACACCTAAATGTCAATATCTAAAACGTTGAGCAGTTATTTCTTAACCAAACGCAACAGGAATGATTAAGTGTTGGCCAGTTTATTGAATTTTTTTTGGGGGGGGGGCACTCGACTGAGTGACCTTAAAACAAAGGGGTCATTTGTTATCCACATAATCCATTTTCGTTCCTATTAGAGGTAAGAAATGGGCAGCAGCATCTAATCTCTATACTTTGGAATGGATGGACTTAACTAATCATCCAGCTTTCCAATTGTTATCTGGCTTTCCAGTTGTTATCCACAGGTGTTGAGGTGTTTGCAAGTACTTTCCCACATCCTCATATACCAGCATTCCACTTCCTTTACATCCTTTAATGGTATCCCCGAAATATTACACATTGGTAGGTTGCATCATACGTAACTGGATCTACTACAGGTCTTCACATGCCATTAGTTAATATCTCACCTGCTTGTTGCTATTTAAAATGGCAAGTACACAACCTGAAATACTCAAGCTCGTACTATACCAATAAAGTTTGTGTTGTTTGTAGGCATATGTAAGTGTAAAAGTACCATCTACTCCCTTAACCAAATCCAAACCTCACCCCTAACTTTACAACTCCCAATCACTCCTTAACCCTTGTGACACCCCTGCACTAGCCCAGTAATCAAAAAGCATCAATCCTCATCATTAGCACCAGTGAGGGATGTGCACATAGGGAGGATGGCAAGTACACACACAGTAAAGTGCAAATTCCCTTAAGAGCTCACAGAGATCACAGTCAGTCTGGAGCAAGTTTCTCCAGATCCCCAATAAGACTGCCCACTGGCATAACTATAGGATTAAAAACCAGGCAAATAATCCAGAATAGCTTCACAAAAAGACTCTCACTCTGCAAGGATATTTTTAGCGCTTTCATCCACTTTTTATTCAACGTGAACTTCTTCAGAAATAATGAATGTAAAAAACATGTTGTTTAAATACTATTTCCACAGGAAATGATGTCATTTTTTTCTTTTTTCTAAAAAAGTAATAATAATGAATGAATAAATCTCATTCTAAAATTTTTTTTTTTCATTTTGTCTTTGTAAGAAATACTAATACATAACATCCACATATATATGTTTTATGTTGTTTTATCTATACATTAAAAAACATTTTAGATTGATCATTTCATTCAGCCCTGGTGTTTGGTCAGCTCCAAAAACCAATTGCCACAAGGCTTCCTTACATTCTAAAATGTTGTTTAAATCCCCTGAAAATAATTCTTTCTTAACCCTATCTAAAATGAAAAATTCAAACTTTTTAAAATCCTTGCATGTACTGGCATGCCTAGCCAGTGCATTATTTTTGTCTTTCTTTCTTATAGCTAAAATGTGTTCATATACTCTGCGCTTGAAAATTCTCTTAGTTTTCCCAATATAGTAATTTTTACAGGTGACACAGGTAGCCAAGTAAACAACTAGCTCACTGTTGCAGTTGTAATATTCCTTTGCCCAAAATGTGTAATTCAGGTGTTCCACTGTTACAAAGGAAGTGTTAGTCATATATCTGCACTGTTTACAATTGGTACAGCTAAAAGTGCCCTTCTTATTAGTGCAACTTCTTTCTAAATTCCTGTTGTCACTTTTACCTTGCTCTAATAACTGCTTTATATCTAATGTTTTTTTGTAAGTGAACTTCGGTTTGTGTCCAATAACTGAAGCCAAATCCCTGTTTCCTAAAATGACTTTCCAGTTATTTTCAATAATCGATTTGATGTTCCACATTTCATTCACTACTGGTAGTGGAAAAGCTGTTAAAAAATCATTGGCTTGTTTTTCCTTTGTACTAACATTCACACACATCATTGGTTCACCTACTAATATTTCTTCAGAATACAAAATAGGTTTCGCTACTCCTTTTCTAAGGGGTATCACTTCACTTTCTATTTTTTCTAAAAAACTCTTTGCATAACCTCTGTTCATAAATAAACTTCGTAGGAGAATTAATTCTTCCTGAAATATCTTTTCATCAGATGTCAATCTGCTAAGTCTAATTATCTGGCCTTTAACCACACCTCTTTTCATGTGTGCCGGGTGTAAACTGTCCTTATGTAAGTAACTATTAGCAAAATATGGTTTTCTGTAAATTTTGCTGCTAAACCTTTTTGAATCATTATCTATATTGAGACTTAAATCCAAAAAAGTAATGTTTTTCCCAAATTCTCCTATTTTGAAGAACAAAAAATTGGTTGTCTGATTTAAATCTTGTACCAATTCCATAAATTCTTGTTGTTCTCCCTTCCATAAGAATAGTAAATCATCTATGTATCTCCGGTACAAAAACACTTTGTTGAAAAGTGTGTGTGTCTTTAGAAACTTAGTCTCCCAATTTGCCATTACAATGTTGGCAAAGGAAGGGGCTACCCTTGACCCCATAGCTACTCCCGATTCTTGTTTGTATATATTACTGTTAAATTTGAAGAAATTATTGTCCAGAACTAGCTCCATTAAAGTACAAAGTGAGTTTACCTTTGTCCCTGAAAAGTTAGTGTATGTGTTCAAATATTCCCTCATGAATTCAATACCCTCTTCCTGGTCAATACTAGTATAAAGATTTTTCACATCTAAACTAGCAAAAAATAGGTTTTCATTACCTATTTTGATGTCTCTTAATGTTTCCAAAAGGTTCCATGAATCCTTAATGAAATATTCAGATTTCTGAACTATGGGATTTAGTATATTATCCAACCAAATGGAAATGTTTTCTGTTTTCGATTGTTTGGCAGAAATGATGGGTCTAAACGGTGGTCTTACTTCGTCATTCTGTATTTTGGAATGCCAAACAATATAGCAAGCCTAGGATGTTCTTTATATAGGAATTCATAATCTAATCTATTTATTTCTTCCTGACAGTACATATCAAATAGTGTTGTGTCCAAGGTCTTAAACTTCTTAGTTACTGACTCAAAATTGACTTTTCTATAGGTGTTTGTATCTTGTAACAATTCTTCTATTGATGTTACATAATCCTTGTCATTCATAATCACCATTTTCCCTCCTTTGTCTGCCTTCATTATTCTGATGTTGTTGTTTAAAACTAATGTTTTAAGGCAGATACTTCTTCTTCTGTCAAATTGTTTGTATACTCAGTGTTGTTAATCCTTCTAAAATCCTGTTCACATAATTTCTGAAATACTAGTAAACTACTAGTCAAAGGAGGGTTATAGGTACTAGGGTTACTAATGATTGTTCTATTACCCTGCTTAATAGTTCCTAGATCTTCCATTATGTAATTTAAATTTAATTTTCTTAAGAAAAGTCTAAAGTCAATAAGAAGTCTACCTAAGTTCATCTTATTAGTGGGAATAAAATTAAATCCCTTTTTCAACACTTTTTCCACTAAGGAATTTATGTGTAAGTCAGATAAATTGATTATTCCAACTGTAAGAGTCACCAGTGATTCTTGGAGATGCTGTCACCATCTCTTTTTGTTCCTTCCTCTGCCCCTCCCGAAATTGGGTAGGATTCTGCCATCTCAAAGTTCTCTTGTTCTGATTCTGTACCATCTGAAAAGGAGTATTTTTGGTTTCTGAAAAGGTGGCTACCTTTTCTGCATAATTCATGTTGGTTTTGTTATTAGTTGAAATGTCATTACTGGTGGTAGGCAAAACTGGAAACTCTTCCTGCATTCTTTCTTCTGCATTATTTTCCATGCTAGACATTGCTGAGTTGTTGGTGTCAATAACTGTCTTGGAACTAGTTTGTGTACCATTCTGAGGTTCAATAATCTGTACTGAACTTACTGACGTCGAAAAATCAGCTTGAATCATGTATGCCTCATTATTGTTATAAGAGAATATATCTCTACGTAATTTCGATTGTTTTCTGACTATAATGGTACTTCTTTGTCTTTCAGCTTTAATTTCAATACCATTGTATAGCTCCACAAAAGTCTTAAAGCTTGCATATTTATGTACACGCTCATCTAAAGATTTTATTTTATCATTTAGAGCGTTTAATTCCATATTGTAATGTTCAATTAACAGGTTCATCATCTTGATACCAGTGTCATTGTATAAATTTATAAGTTCTTTGGTTAGCGTGTCCCCAGGTGACACACAATTTGGGAACTTCGCTGTTCTCAAACCTTTCGGTACTATTTTTCTGCTAACGCATTCTTTTAGATATTGTATTTCAAGAGTAAGGGTTACGTGTTTAAAAATCAATTTTTCTAGTTCAAAAATACTTTTTTTACATATCACTTTGTCATCATTAATTACACTTACTGTGTTATCAGCGAACACCTCCCCAATGTTTGCGAAAGGATTCGTTGTGTCTTTATTTAGATAATTCCAAATGTTACCCTCCGAAGGTAACCGTTGTTGTTCTGGTCCACCATTGCGGTTCTGACTCTCCTCGCTATCTGCGACGTTGATCTCATGACGTGAGGCTACTTCCTTTCCTAAATTTAAAGGTACCTTTACGTTCGCTTGATGGTTCGGAGGTGTTCGACTTTGCAACATTTCTTTAACTATTTTTGTAACAGTCTCTATTAACAGTTGCTGTGAATCTGAGGTTTCCAGATCCACAGTTTCCAAATCTAAAACGGAGTGTGTAGATAAATTCAAGAGTGTCTCTTGAGCAGAATCCTCGGCAGCCATACGTAATTATGAACCTGGGTACACAAACTGACCAAAACGAATTAAAGAAACTTTCCAATAAGTCACAAACTTTAAAAACCAGGCAAATAATCCAGAATAGCTTCACAAAAAGACTCTCACTCTGCAAGGATATTTTTAGCGCTTTCATCCACTTTTTATTCAACGTGAACTTCTTCAGAAATAATGAATGTAAAAAACACGTTGTTTAAATACTATTTCCACAGGAAATGATGTCATTTTTTTCTTTTTTCTAAAAAAGTAATAATAATGAATGAATAAATCTCATTCTAAAAATTTTTTTTCATTTTGTCTTTGTAAGAAATACTAATACATAACATCCACATATATATGTTTTATGTTGTTTTATCTATACATTAAAAAACATTTTAGATTGATCATTTCATTCAGCCCTGGTGTTTGGTCAGCTCCAAAAACCAATTGCCACAAGGCTTCCTTACATTCTAAAATGTTGTTTAAATCCCCTGAAAAATAGTACCGAAAGGTTTGAGAACAGCGAAGTTCCCAAATTGTGTGTCACCTGGGGACACGCTAACCAAAGAACTTATAAATTTATACAATGACACTGGTATCAAGATGATGAACCTGTTAATTGAACATTACAATATGGAATTAAACGCTCTAAATGATAAAATAAAATCTTTAGATGAGCGTGTACATAAATATGCAAGCTTTAAGACTTTTGTGGAGCTATACAATGGTATTGAAATTAAAGCTGAAAGACAAAGAAGTACCATTATAGTCAGAAAACAATCGAAATTACGTAGAGATATATTCTCTTATAACAATAATGAGGCATACATGATTCAAGCTGATTTTTCGACGTCAGTAAGTTCAGTACAGATTATTGAACCTCAGAATGGTACACAAACTAGTTCCAAGACAGTTATTGACACCAACAACTCAGCAATGTCTAGCATGGAAAATAATGCAGAAGAAAGAATGCAGGAAGAGTTTCCAGTTTTGCCTACCACCAGTAATGACATTTCAACTAATAACAAAACCAACATGAATTATGCAGAAAAGGTAGCCACCTTTTCAGAAACCAAAAATACTCCTTTTCAGATGGTACAGAATCAGAACAAGAGAACTTTGAGATGGCAGAATCCTACCCAATTTCGGGGGAGGGGCAGAGGAAGGAACAAAAAGAGATGGTGACAGCATCTCCAAGAATCACTGGTGACTCTTACGAAGTTGGAATAATCAATTTATCTGACTTACACATAAATTCCTTAGTGGAAAAAGTGTTGAAAAAGGGATTTAATTTTATTCCCACTAATAAGATGAACTTAGGTAGACTTCTTATTGACTTTAGACTTTTCTTAAGAAAATTAAATTTAAATTACATAATGGAAGATCTAGGAACTATTAAGCAGGGTAATAGAACAATCATTAGTAACCCTAGTACCTATAACCCTCCTTTGACTAGTAGTTTACTAGTATTTCAGAAATTATGTGAACAGGATTTTAGAAGGATTAACAACACTGAGTATACAAACAATTTGACAGAAGAAGAAGTATCTGCCTTAAAAACATTAGTTTTAAACAACAACATCAGAATAATGAAGGCAGACAAAGGAGGGAAAATGGTGATTATGAATGACAAGGATTATGTAACATCAATAGAAGAATTGTTACAAGATACAAACACCTATAGAAAAGTCAATTTTGAGTCAGTAACTAAGAAGTTTAAGACCTTGGACACAACACTATTTGATATGTACTGTCAGGAAGAAATAAATAGATTAGATTATGAATTCCTATATAAAGAACATCCTAGGCTTGCTATATTGTTTGGCATTCCAAAAATACAGAATGACGAAGTAAGACCACCGTTTAGACCCATCATTTCTGCCAAACAATCGAAAACAGAAAACATTTCCATTTGGTTGGATAATATACTAAATCCCATAGTTCAGAAATCTGAATTTTTCATTAAGGATTCATGGAACCTTTTGGAAACATTAAGAGACATCAAAATAGGTAATGAAAACCTATTTTTTGCTAGTTTAGATGTGAAAAATCTTTATACTAGTATTGACCAGGAAGAGGGTATTGAATTCATGAGGGAATATTTGAACACATACACTAACTTTTCAGGGACAAAGGTAAACTCACTTTGTACTTTAATGGAGCTAGTTCTGGACAATAATTTCTTCAAATTTAACAGTAATATATACAAACAAGAATCGGGAGTAGCTATGGGGTCAAGGGTAGCCCCTTCCTTTGCCAACATTGTAATGGCAAATTGGGAGACTAAGTTTCTAAAGACACACACACTTTTCAACAAAGTGTTTTTGTACCGGAGATACATAGATGATTTACTATTCTTATGGAAGGGAGAACAACAAGAATTTATGGAATTGGTACAAGATTTAAATCAGACAACCAATTTTTTGTTCTTCAAAATAGGAGAATTTGGGAAAAACATTACTTTTTTGGATTTAAGTCTCAATATAGATAATGATTCAAAAAGGTTTAGCAGCAAAATTTACAGAAAACCATATTTTGCTAATAGTTACTTACATAAGGACAGTTTACACCGCACACATGAAAAGAGGTGTGGTTAAAGGCCAGATAATTAGACTTAGCAGATTGACATCTGATGAAAAGATATTTCAGGAAGAATTAATTCTCCTACGAAGTTTATTTATGAACAGAGGTTATGCAAAGAGTTTTTAGAAAAATAGAAAGTGAAGTGATACCCCTTAGAAAAGGAGTAGCGAAACCTATTTTGTATTCTGAAGAAATATTAGTAGGTGAACCAATGATGTGTGTGAATGTTAGTACAAAGGAAAAACAAGCCAATGATTTTTTAACAGCTTTTCCACTACCAATAGTGAATGAAATGTGGAACATCAAATCGATTATTGAAAATAACTGGAAAGTCATTTTAGGAAACAGGGATTTGGCTTCAGTTATTGGACACAAACCGAAGTTCACTTACAAAAAAACATTAGATATAAAGCAGTTATTAGAGCAAGGTAAAAGTGACAACAGGAATTTAGAAAGAAGTTGCACTAATAAGAAGGGCACTTTTAGCTGTACCAATTGTAAACAGTGCAGATATATGACTAACACTTCCTTTGTAACAGTGGAACACCTGAATTACACATTTTGGGCAAAGGAATATTACAACTGCAACAGTGAGCTAGTTGTTTACTTGGCTACCTGTGTCACCTGTAAAAATTACTATATTGGGAAAACTAAGAGAATTTTCAAGCGCAGAGTATATGAACACATTTTAGCTATAAGAAAGAAAGACAAAAATAATGCACTGGCTAGGCATGCCAGTACATGCAAGGATTTTAAAAAGTTTGAATTTTTCATTTTAGATAGGGTTAAGAAAAAAATATTTTCAGGGGATTTAAACAACATTTTAGAATGTAAGGAAGCCTTGTGGCAATTGGTTTTTGGAGCTGACCAAACACCAGGGCTGAATGAAATGATCAATCTAAAATGTTTTTTAATGTATAGATAAAACAACATAAAACATATATATGTGGATGTTATGTATTAGTATTTCTTACAAAGACAAAATGAAAAAAAATTTTTAGAATGAGATTTATTCATTCATTATTATTACTTTTTTAGAAAAAAGAAAAAAATGACATAATTTCCTGTGGAAATAGTATTTAAACAACATGTTTTTTACATTCATTATTTCTGAAGAAGTTCACGTTGAATAAAAAGTGGATGAAAGCGCTAAAAATATCCTTGCAGAGTGAGAGTCTTTTTGTGAAGCTATTCTGGATTATTTGCCTGGTTTTTAAAGTTTGTGACTTATTGGAAAGTTTCTTTAATTCGTTTTGGTCAACTATAGGATTAAAACCTCAGCAAAGTGGTCAAGCCAAAACCTTCAGCACTCTCTCTGTCCAACCAGAGCTTTGTGTCCCCGCTAGAGTAGCTGACACACACACACACACACACACACACACACACACACACACACACACACACACACACACACACACACACACTCTAGATCTGATTTATATACAAACACACAGACACTCCTGGGGAAGGCTGGTACAGGTTTACTAGCTATGCCCCCTTCTGCCCAAACTAAAAGGCAATTATTGCTGCCACCAACCACCCTTACTCATCAGCTACTGTAAAGCCCTTACAAAGGGTGACCAATCTTACTGTGTAATGTTACTATTATCCAAATGGTAAGCATGACCAACAGCAAGGCTATTGGAGTGGCCTATACAATGTCACCAAATACATGTGCAAGTACTTTAAGAGCTTAAATAACCCTAAACAAACCAACCACAATTAAAAGGTTTAAATATATTTAATAATAAATAATAAAAACACAAGATAATACTCAATAACTCAAACACAGTGACAGAGTTCAGAATCACAGGAAATATTTTAAAACAACATTGCAGAACAGTCTCACATAAATGCAGAAAACATCTAAACTAATGTTATTATATTCCTATCTATCTCTAAGAGAGATTACTGTAATCTAGTACTTACTATTAGCAAGGCAGAAGTGCTGATGAGAGGATGTTTCTAGGTCCAAAGACAAATAGAAAATGCACAGACTTTCTCTGAGAGACAAATCTTAAATTAATAACAACACATTACTACTGCATCACCTGGATGACGTCACTATTTGTCACCTGCCTTCAGTTCCCAAGCTAACAGATACCAACAGAATTTAACACCTCTGTGTCAAAATTACTTAGCTCTCAGAAGTTTGCCTAGAACTAAGTCATAAAACAGTTAAGCACTTTTACATTTGAAACCTGTAATTATTTCTGTTTCCAGACAATAGAAAGAACTTCTAGCTGTAGAGATCCTGTCTCCTAGCTAAGATAAACCCAATTGTAAAACAATTCACTTATGTTCTTAGAGTATGCAAGTTAACTCTGTTCTTTTTCAGTAGGGTACACTGTGGTTACATTCTTGAAGCTCAGTACAGAACATACAGTTCAACACACACTTCTGCACCAGTAGTTTAATATACGCACGACATATACTTGTCTTATATTTGTAAGACAAATATAAAAATCATATTAATATTCACAAATGACATACAATTATTTACAAAACTCCAGCTAGTTGGGCTGGCAGACTCACAACCCTAATCACAAACCCCACTCTATGATCCTAGAGCTCATATTTGCTTCTTAACCTTAATCCTAGACACTAAACTTAAAAACTCCAATTGCTCCCTAACCAGAATCCTAAACCTTTCTACCTAACCAAACTAAAAAAATCTTACAGTCACTTCCTACCCTAATCACAGACTGTGCAACTCCTACCCACTCCCAAATTTCAAATCTTACTCCTTAAACCTAGATCTCACAGTCACTCCCTAACTTTAATAGGTTCATAGTTGGTCACAAGGCTAGCGGCCTAAGAGACATTTTAAGACTAGCCAAGGTTACCCCAATTTTAATAAAATATTTGGGCGGCGCAGTGGTGCAGCGGTTAATGCTGTCGCCTCACAGCAAGAGGTTCTCCGGTTCGATTCTCGGCTGGAGTGCCTTCTGTGTGGAGTTTGCACGTTCTCCCTGCGTTCGCGTGGGTTTCCTCCGGGTACTCCGGTTTCCTCCCACATTCTAAAGACATGCTTCTGGAGCATTTATCCCCGGGCCTCCACTGAAAACAGGATCTTTGGAACCTAGTCGGACTTTCCCGGCCAACAAATGTTAAATAAATAAATAAATAAATATTTATGACGTGTCATGTGTCAATGCCCCAAGGAATTTTATGAGTTACAATATAGGTAGTGCATTATGGACAGAGGTGCTAAACCAGGGGTAAATTTGAAGTTTTCCATCTCCTGGTATAAGTTATGCTTGAATATGGTTAGGGATCAGCTTTGCTTCACATGGATAGGAAGCCTGTTCAGAGAAGTAGTACTGTCAGACACATATCTGCCCCCTCTGGCATGTCCCGTTTATGTCACAAATGAGGTTTAGATCCTTAGAACAAGTATTTCTAATACTATTTTCTCTGTGGATGTGCAACAAATCCATCAATGTGGGATAAGAGAATGACTTGTAGGTAAGGCATAGATCATGGTGCAGCAGTCGTTAGGAGACCAAGTACAGGGATAGGGCTTTGAGACAGATGGTCTGCATAGGACTTGTTTACGCCCTGCATTTCTTTTGTAATGAAACTCTGTGGTCTCTCAAGTTGCCTGGTCAGGTACAAGCTTACAAGTGTGTTGTATTCAATGATTGGTCAGATGAGAGCAGACTACAGTGAACCAATAAACTCCTTGGACCTGGATACCATGCCCTTGTGTATAAGATGTGCAATATAGATTTTTTTCTCTACTGGTCAAATGTCAGGCAAGTGTCGACATTTGTTCCCAGATCCCTGATCACTGAGTCTACTTTTATGGGATGTACTATCAATGTAGTAATTTCCAGGGATGGTCCTCTTTTCAAAATTGTACCATTTTGCATGTTTTCACACTGAATTTTATTCCATGGCTCTGTCACCAGTTGTTTGCCTGTGTTAGGCCCTTTTGAAGAGTGTCTATATAAGGTTATCTAGTCCTAATTCCTGCTCCCTATCCCTAATCACCAAATGTCAAGACACTCTGTAACTCTAGTCACAAACCCAACTCCCTAACACTAACCCTAAATCCCCTAGTCACCACCTAAACCTACCCATAAAAGAAATATGAATGTTTATCAAAGGATTATGCTCCAAGAGAAGACACTCAACCAGAAAGGCCCTGGATGTTTCAAACTAAAAATACTACTGGTGGAAAAAAAAGAACTTTAGCTACCAATGCAGGCTTGACACCACATTTCAGTATTCTGTGTCTTACAGACTTCAGCATGGAGACGGATCCAGGTTATATGACAAACTTTTTAAACAGTCAAATTTCATACAGTTGTCTAAAAGTTCAGCTTATCCCTATTTGCTTAAACAGTGAATTGTCCTGAGATTTCAGAACAGTGGCAATCAGGAAATACACCTTTTTCCCCACTGCAGTTTGATCTCAGAATTGGTATATATAATTAGCAGGAGGTGTGGGGGTGCAGGGGGGGGTTTGCACTTACCCAACTGTAATGTGGTCTTAAGAGTACATCATCATAAGCTCCAGTTTTCCCCATTTTTTCTACATGGTGTTAACGGTCACCAGCTCTCTCGATTTAGTGCCACACTCCTGCATTCTTCAATTCCATTGCCTGTCACAGATTTTCTTTCAGAAAATGCATCCACTTTTTTGCTGGACATCCTCGCTTCCTCTTACCTTCTTCCTGTTTGTCCCAAATCTTCCTCACCAGAGTGTCTTCTCCTTTTCTGCACATGTGCCCAAACCACCGTAATCTGTTCTCTTTGATCTTTTCTACAATTGGAGCTACTTTGGCTTTTGCTCTTATGTCCTCATTTCTTCATCTGTCCCACAGTGTACAGCCTACCACCCTTCGCAGGCACTTCATTTCACTCACCTCTAGCTTCAACTGTTCTGCCATTACTGCCCATGTTTCTGTACCATACAGTAGTACTGGTCACACCACTGTCTTGTACACCTTACTTTTCAGCTTCTTTGGCATTCTTCTGTCATAGACTACACCTGACACTATGCCAGTTGGCTGCAGCCCCTCTGATTGACCTCTTCATTCAGAATTCCCTTCTCCTCAACCACCCCTCCCAGATACTGGAAGCCGTTTACCTGTTCCACTGTCGTCCCTTCTATTTCTATTCTAAGCTTCTTCTGATTTCCACAGTTTGCTGCCATTACCACCATCTTATCTGTGCTTAGTTTCATCCCATGTGCCTTCAGATTTGCATTCCATTCTCCTATCCTTTGCTGAAGTTCTAGCTCAGAGTCAGCCTGTAATGCCACATTGTCTGCATACAGCATCTTTGCTGATCTGTCCCCCCGATCTTTTTGCTAAAGTACTCCATCGCCAGTATGAACAGCAGTGTGCTCAGAGCTGAACCCTGGTGTATATCCACTCCCACTGGGAACCCCTATGTGAGGCTGAACACTGTTCGTACTTGTGTCATTGGCTTTTTGTACATAGCTTGCACTAATTCTACCAATGTTAATGGGACTTCAAACCACACAGTACTACCCAGATAAGATTTCTTGGGACCTTGTCATATGCTAGTCTAGGAATGCCCAGTTGGACTCTCTCCTCATCTCTAGCTTCTTCTGAAGTATCTGTCTCACTGCAAATATCGGGTCAATTGTGCTGCTTCCTACATGAATCCGAACTGCTCACCTCCCATCTTACATTCTACTATTCTGCATATCCGTTTATCAAGCACCCTTTCCAGAACTTTCATGCAATGTGATAGGAGCTTGATGCTTCTGTACTGCCCAGAGTTGTGGATGTTCCCTTTCTTCTTGTACACTGGCATGAGTATGCTTATTCTCCAGTCATCTGGGATACTCCTTTCTCTCCACACTGCTATGAGCACCCTCAGGAGCTGAGGTTATGAATACTGCACTATCATTACACTAGAGTCTAATTGCCATGAGTCTGTCATTAATTCTGATGACATCCCTCACTGCTTTCTGAAGCCTCCCTCTCACCACAATTCCTACACCAATTCTAGCCTGTCCCTCTCCTGTGTAGTAAAGTCTGGATCCCAAGCCAAGGGGCTTTGCTGGACTGCCCTTCCATCTCATCTCTTGGATAGATAGGATGTCTAGCCTCCTCAATATCATCATGTCATCCACTTCCAAGCCGAGTCCCGTCAGTGAACCTACATTAAGCATAGCAATTCTCAGTTCATGTTTGGCAGGTTAGCTGGTTTTACGTCCAGCTTTCGCTCAACACAGCTATCCCAGGTAAATCAGGCTGGGCAACTAGATACTGGCCAGCCAGTAGCTTATTGACCCAGGGCTGCTGTGTTTTATGGCAGGCACACACTGGCCAATAGGGGCACATATACTCCTCCCAACATTAGCAAGGGTCCCTGGCGTAGGTCAGAATAGGCCATGTCCTCAAACCACTTATCACCGGTAATTACCCATGCTCATTTTGGCAACATTAGTCAGCATGACTGAATCACCTAGAGCCATATTTTACACCATCGAGTGGCTAGCCCTCCTATGTTCTCCTATCCTGAGGATATTGCGCACAACAGTAGATGCCCAAAGCATTTGGTCTGTACAACTTGCCTCCCCCATAGGGCACCATGTGGAGTCTGTGCTGCTGCCCACAGCTCCATTCATTGGTGAGTTTGAGATGGAAACACTCAACATGTTTTTTGGATGTGGGAGAAACCCCATGGAGACACAGGGAGATCGTACAAACTCCAAACTGGCACTAGTCGGAGGTCTGGATCAAACCTTGTACCTTGTGCATGGGAAGCGAAGACCTGAACCATTATACCAACTGGTCTCTAATATCAGACTTAATACATATAATTAGCAGGTGGTGTGGGTGCAGGAGGTTTGCCTTACCCCCCTGTTGTGTGATCTCAGAGTTGGTATATAAAATTAGCCAGGATTGTGGGGGGTACAGGGGGGTTTTCCTTCTTGCAAAAATGCTGTTTTCGAGTTTTTACATATGCTCAACTTTTTAAACAGCAGAACATATAGGAGTTCAATCATATGAAATTGGACTATTTTAAAAGTCAATCATAGGAGACACACGCCCTGCAATCCATAAAATTTATTATGGACCCAATGTTCCTTGATCTATTGCACCGCCACAAAAACAATAATCTCACAAACACTCAAACTAAGGATTTAAACCTCCACCAACATATAAATACAACATGAGTGAGGGGCAGATACATTGTACAAAGCATACCCCTACTCTGGAGCAATTTGCCCTTATATGTAAAACTGAGTGATACCCTCACACCCTTCAAGACAAACCTGGGTGATTGGATGGGCATCTATAAACTCATTCCTGGCCTGATTAGTTTTGCTCTTCTGGAGAAGGGAAATAAATCTTGACGGTGGGTACTGGCAAGATATAAATGGGCTTTATGCTTTGTTATAATTCCCATCATCCTATGCCAGATGACTGACCTCAGCCTGAACTGCTCAATTTCCCTTCCTAATGCACATTACAGAATGTGCATGTCCATTTGGATGAACAGGATTTGGTGACAGCTGAACAGCGTCATCATTCTAACCCAGCAAGCAAACTTCATACCTCTAAGACAAGCACATGATTGTGCCAACAGGGTCACTGGCATAACTGAACAGGACAGGAGGAGCTACCTTTGCTAATCTTGGATAAGGACTCTACGAAGGCTTCTGACAGGTTTTCCTGGCTCTAACATGTTGCTTCTAAGAATGCATGTGTTCCCTGCTAGATTTAGATTACTACAGGCCTTGCAAGATGTGTGTGTGTGTGTGTGTGTGTGTGTGTGTGTGTGTGTGTGTATATATATATATATATATATATATATATATATATATATATATATATATATATATACACACACACACACACACACACACACACACACACACACACACACACACACACACACACACCTCTTAGGATCTCTATCTTTTTTTTAACCATGGTACTAGGTGGAGGTGCTCAGTTTCTCTACAGCATTTCATGTTAGCTATTCAACCCCCTGTCGTCTGCATCAGAGGGTTTTTCTCCAGTCAATGGCCCTTGTATAACTGCTACCTTTATTGTACTGTTGGCTTCTTTGCAGGCAACCTTATGTTGATGTTTACTCAAATATTTGAGGAAAGCCTTACAGATGCCTGGGGAATTCCACTGAAGGTTTGTACGACATCAAATGTTAGTGTCAACAAAGCAAAGAGCAAAGTCTTACATGTCAGATGGTCACTAAAGCACAGCCAAAAACAGCTTTTCCAGCTAAATGGTCAACTACAACATGTGCATTATTTGGAAGCTGAACTTTATGTTCCATAAATGCACCTGAAGGGAAGATTGTGTCAGCTTGTAGGAGAATGTCTTGAGAAACTCATCCAGAACTGGAAGCATTATTGTGAAAGAGTACACAAAAGGTGACACTGCTCAACTCACCTCCTCCTCAGCAGATGTGAAAAGATGCATTCTAATTTTTAGTCACAGAATGCAGAGTCATTCAACACAATAAAGAAGTGATGTACTTACCATAATGTTCCAGCTGAGTAGTTAGACTTCATTTGTCATCAACCTGTGGGATGTCAGATCCGGACCGGATCCGAGACGGCAATTTCACCAACATCTGATCTGAGCTCCAAGCTCCTCCCCTTACCCATAATACCCCTCCATCTCCTTCCTTCCCTCAGATCAAGTTTGCTATACCCAGGAACACACAACATGGAAAAACAGGAGAGCCCCAAGGCACCCTCTCCTGTCTGGCAAGACACTAATTGCCAAGAGAAGGTCAGGGGGAAGGGGGGGGCAGTTGATGACAAATGAAGTCTAACTTTATGGTGAGTACATAACTTCTTTATCTGAAGTAGTTAACTTCATTTGATCATCAACCTGTGGGACAGAGTCCCCAGCTACCAACAAAAAAACCCTGGGTGGCCCTCATGGAAGGATATTTTGGAGCACCATGGAGCCAAAGGATGCATCCCTCTGGAAACCATGTCCAATTTATAATGAGAAATAAAGGTATGAGATGAGGACCAAGTAGCCACTGAACAAATATCATCCAAAGACACCCTAGACCAAAAAGCAGCTGCCATAGCCATAGACCTGGTAGAATGGGCATTTATCCTACCCTGAAGAGACATGTTTTTATCTTTGTAAACCTGAAGGATGCATAGGGAAATCCATCTGGCAATAGTTACCTTAAAAACTGGTTTGCCCAGAAGGAGCATAGCAAAGGACACAAACAACTGATCAGACTTGTGATGGGCCTTATTCCTGTGTAAGAAGAAATGTAGCTGTCTATGCACATCTAACAAATGCAATTTATATTCACCCCTGTTCTGAAAATTTGGAAAGAAGACAGGTAAATTAATTGATTGATATTGGCCTCCGAAGACACTTAGGTAGAAAAGAAGGATTAGTATGAAGGGAAAACCTGTCTTTATGAAAGATCATATATGGAGGTTTTACAGATAATGCTTGAAGTTCTGATACTATCCTAGCCGTGGTAATAGCCACTAAAAAGGAAGTCTGCCATGATAAAAATTTAAGGTCCACAGAAGCAGCAGGCTCAAAAGGTGGAGCAACCAAGGCTTGTAAAACTAGGGTAAGATCCCACAGAGGGGTAGGATTCTTAATTGGGGGGTCTTAAAAGAAAGGTATCTTTAATAAACATTTTGCAAAGTCTGGAGGAAGCTAAGGAAGCCATATTCACACCTACATGAAAATTAGAAATGGCTGCCAGTTGAACTTTTACTGTAGATGAGCTGGCACCCTGCTGGAAAATGTATGCCAAAAACTCAAGAACTGCTGGAATAGGAGCTATGAAAGGGTCCAAGTTCCTCTGAGAAGCCCAGATAGAAAAATGCTTCCATTTGCTATGGTAAAATTTTCTGGTAAATGATTTATGAGCTGCCACCAGAATAGACTTAACCGGGGAAGACAAACCAAACCGGGAGTTCTATCAATCAAGGGAACTGGAGCAGCCAAGCCGTGAGCTTCAGACTGCCCAGGTCTGGATGAAGGCCCCTCAATGGATGTGAAGTGAGATACAGTATGGGATCCAGAATCCAAGGAGGAACTACAAGATGAGACCAAAGACAGGGAAACCAGATTTGGTGAGGCCAGAATGGGGCAAAGAGGATAATTCTGCTCCCCAACCATAGAGCCTTCTGTAGAAATTTTGTCATGACAGGCAAAGGGGTATAAGCATAAAGAAGACCGGGAGGCCAAACATGGACCAGAGCATCCCCTGGGGGATTCCCCCTGTGGGCAGATTAGAGCGAAGAACTAGCTGCACTTCGCGTTGGAAGGAGATGCGAAGAGATCGCAGCAAGGCTGACCCCACTCAAGAAAATCCATTCCATTACCAAAGGATTCAGAGACCACTCAAAAGGCATTAGAATAGTCCTGCTCAGTTTGTCCGCTAGAATATTGGACCGACCCGGGATGTGCGCTGCTACCAGAAAATGACTGTTGGAGATCGCCCATTCCCATACTCTCATGGCCTCGCAACAAAGGGGATAAAGCCTGGGTCCCTCCTGTTTGTTGATGTAACAGACCACTGACATACTGTCTGTCTGAACAATAATCATTCCCAGAGGAATGAAAGGCCTGCAATGCTAATAAGACCGCCCTCGTCTCTAGAAGGCCTCCAGGAATACCGACTCATCTGAGGAAGTTTTGGGGGTGGACCAACCTCACCCCGCTGGCAGAGGATTTCCATGATGTCGCCAAAGGAGACATCTTTGGGGGTGATCTGGGGGAAACTTCCCTTTCCTACAAGTTGGTATCCTCAGTGAGGGACTCAGAAGAGGAGTCCAGGTGCCTCCTTTTGCACATTCGCCTGCGAGGGACCTCTTTGGTGGGACTCTCTGCAGAGGGCTCACAAACTACTTGAGGTTCCTAGAAGGAAACAGCCTGGGGCACCTCGAGCATGGGCTGCCCCTGCATGGGCAAAATGGCAGAAGACATACCCAGAGGCGAGGAAATCAGGGCAGAATCCAGAGGCCTCGATCCCCTGGAGAGAACCCTCTCCACCACGTTGAATGCCAAGACAGAACAAGCCTCCTGAGGAACCAGTAAGGAGACTGCTCTCCCTGGATCCATTGTGGGGATCGGAGACGAGCCCAATGGAGCTGAGATACCGAGGGGTAGACCATGACCAGACAGTGTTAGAGCCAACGGAGCAAGACCCAATCCTTCAGATCCGATGCCCAGGCTCTGGTTCCAAAAACCACTCAGGTCCGAACCCATCGGACCCAATGTGCTCAAGGTAATGGCCAGCATCGATGTACCTGGCACCATCAGCACCGGACCCCTGACTCATGGACCTCAAGGATCCAAGAACTCCGATACTGGGGGTTGGATCAGAGAAAGAGACATCAGGGCAAATAAGGGATGCAAGCCTCCCCCTCTGGAGGGAGAGGGGGGCTGGCAAGACCCCAATCTGAATCTGGGTGCAAATAAACCTTTGCATCATTTTGTCCATGTCTGCTTCAGATAAACTATGGGTGGACCTCAACAAGGCCACCGATGCCAGCTGGGAGGGTCGGTATATGAAGGCCCTGGAAAGCAGCCCAAGCTCCTCCGGTTCTGGGGAGAATCACGGCAATCGGAGCCAAGGCGAAGCTGGCCTAGAAAAAAAAGTCTGTTTGGGGGGAGGACCCACCAGATCTGAACAGTCCAGGGATCTCTTCCTCCCCTTGTCTCGCTCTCTGTCCCTGCTCCTCTCTATCTTAGAATTCCTAATCACAGACCTTTGAATGGGAGGTTGAGTCCCAGCCTGGGGGGAAGAGGAGACTGTGGCTGAATTAGAAGGTGTGGTCACGGCCGTGACCACAACAGAAAATGAAGAGGCAGCCGCCTCCGTCTCAGGCAAAAGTCCCTTAAGCATCAATTTTACCCTATGATCCTTCAGGGCCCTGAGGTTAAACCCCACACAAACAGAGCAGTCAGATGACAAATGGGCTCCCCCAAGACAGACAACACACACAGTGTGGCCATCCACAGGGGACAACTTATGGCCACACTCTGAGCATTTTCTAAAGATCAGCTTGGCCTGCTGATCAGCTATATCCAACACACAAAAAAAAAGTTTAACCTAACAAGGTTGAACTGACTATCCAGCCCCAACACTCACAAACACTCACTCTGAAGGTAGGGGAAGGGAGACAAGGCCTAAACTACCTAACAAGACAGAATAACTTTGAACTTTTTTTTGAAGAACGCGATACAAAAATGAGGGAAGGGACAGTAGGAAGCCTACCTAAACTATCACAACGCAAAACACCCATAAAAGCCTGAAGAAAAGTACCTACCACTCCTGGAGCTCTAGACCATGCTGCTTGGCAAAGCCGCGGCAAACAAGATCTCAGGGAAGGAAGGAAGGAGATGGAGCGGTATTGTGGGTAAAGGGAGGAGCTTAGAGCTCAGATCAGATGCTGGTGAAACTGCAGTCTCGGATCCGATCCGGATCAGTCATCCTACAGGTTGATGGTCAAATGAAGTTAACTACTTCAGATCAAATTATAAACTTACCGGACAAACAAGGGTTCATATTTCTAGAAATAACTTTACTGTAGAACAAGAGGTCATATTTTTAGAACAATAATCTTTAGGTTAGAAGAATAAATAACAGAATTGCTCACCATTAATGCATCTTCACAGTGGCATCAATCAAATAAGTTAATGCAATTTTGCAATCTTTTGCAAACAACCTAAAATATATCAGCAAACACTGGAGCTACATAAACTCTCAGTGGAAGTTTTGTTTATCCAGTTGTGAACTTTCATATTTGACCATGCAATTCTATCTACAAGGCTTGACTGCTGAGAAATTTAGAAAGAGAAATGAATATGATGCCATTTGCATAATTATGCACATAAATGCCACTTAAACACAGTGCTACTTGCACCTCATCCTATCTTTAACTTTTGCTTTATGCCCCATACCCCATTCATTGTCTAACTCTGCCCATCAATATCGGTCTACCCCACACCCCCGGTTTGTCTCCACATTCCAGTGTGTGTTGCACTTCCATCATTGTTGGTCCATGCTGGTGTGTGTGTGTGTGTGTGTGAGTGTGTGAGTGTGTGAGTGTGTGAGTGTGTGAGTGTGTGAGTGTGTGAGTGTGTGTGTGTGTGTGTGTGTGTGTGTGTGTGTGTGTGTGTGTATGATGAGTGTGTGTGTGAATATGTGTGTGTGTGTGTGTGTGTGTATATATATACGTATGTGTGTATGTATGTATGTGCATGTGTGTGTGTGTGTGTATGTATGTGTATGTGTGTGTGATGTACTAGGGGCTGTGGTGGTGGTGTGTGTGTGTGTGTGTGTGTGTGTGTGTGTGTGTGTGTGTGTGTGTGTGTGTGTGTGTGTGTGATGTATCAGGGGCTGTGGTGGTGTGTGGGTGATATACTAGGGGCTATGGTGGAGTGTGAGTGTGTGTGTGTGTGTGTGTGTGTGTGTGTGTGTGTGTGTGTGTGTGTGTGTGTGTCAGGGGCTGTGGTGGTGTGTGTGTGTGATGTACTAGGGGCTATGGTGGAGTGTGTGTGTGATGTACTAGGGGCTATGGTGGAGTGTGTGTGTGTGTGTGTGTGTGTGTGTGTGTGTGTGTGTGTGTGTGTGTGGGTGTGGGTGTGGGTGTGGGTGTGGGTGTGGGTGCGCGCGCGCGTGTGTGTCCCTAATCCCCTTTCCTATCCTGCTTTCCTCTTCATCTCTGCCGTCTTCCATTATCTCCATACAAAAAGAAACACCTGGGCCCCTACCTTCCAAACATGGTTACCCTCCCCCTTCCATCCGGCACAATTGCATATATCCTTTGAGGAGTTCCACGGGTTGCTCTTCCACATTTCCTACTTTTTATGCATGCTCTTTTTCTTCCCTTTTATGCAGGCACCACAGCATTGCAGCTGCAAATACCTCAAGGCATTACAGCTTTCTGCAGCACTTTATGTTGTTCTGACAACGGATATGCCAACATAAGCAGCCTCACTAATAACTTCAGGGCTTTCAACTGCATCAGCCTGTGAGGTTACACTTTCTGTTCTTGTGAGGTCACACAATATGGCATGTGACTGCTTAATGGATTTAGGATCTTGCACTTCTGGGTATGGGTTTCACTTACACAGACAAGCTACTTGCATGGTTGAAGTTTTTTTTCCCCTCCTTCCTGCTGTCAGAGGAAATGTGGAGCAATCTTGTGGCCAGGAAGTATGCCTTTTCCTAGACCAAGGCCATAGGGATACATCAAAGCTTGTCATCAGCTGTGGAACCATCAGCCACCCTTCTCTCCCCAGTACAGATATATGCTTCAGTTGTTTGTATCAGATTTAGAAATGACTTTATGCCACAGACTTTGCAGGATGTGGAAAGATAGGTCTGAATGGCACAGTGGCACAACAGTTACCATTGCTGCCTCAAAGCACTTGGTTCACTCATTTCAATTCTTGGCTGTGATGTCTTCTTTGAACTCTGTACTCCCTACCTGTGTCCACATGTGCTTCTGTCAGGTGCTCCTGTTTTTCACCCACATCCAAAAGACATGCCATAGGTGAACAGGTGGATCCTCCAAATGGCCTTTACATGTGGGTACCACGCATGACAATGTGTTTACTTGTCTTGTAATGATCTGCTGGTATCCAGTCCAGGACTAGCTTCTCTACGTTGCTTGTGCTTGCACTAACTAACAAGATAGTTTTGGAGTCCCTCATCACCCTAAACATGATTAAGCAGGTAAGTGAAGAACAATTAAGCATGTCAGTGAATGGATGAATGAATATACTGCTAAAGCACTTTAGAGTTTATTATTTAGACAGCAAAAACAAGTACATGCATTGATCAGTATTTATGCTTCTGCTAAAGAGACAGGCATGTGGATATTTTTCAGTGCTGTATTATCCTTTCTGTAAAACAATCACTGTAACACTTGGGTGGAAATTTTAAGTGGTTTTCAAGAAAAAAAGGATGGAAAAATGCAGGCATAAAACAGACTCAAGACAGTGAGCACAGAAAAGAAATACTAGACTGAGATTAGTGTTGAGGACATAACTATCCACCATAAAAATGCTATCCATATTGGGCCAGCTTAAACGTTTGTTCTAGTGCACAATTTGTGGATTTTTCATCTTGCACGTCTTAAGGTTTTTTGGACCATAATGCAATCAATATAAATAAGAACATTGGCCTTAAGCATTCTTATGACAAGACCATTCAAAAAATAAGTTTAGATGCCATGGAAAACAAAAACTGCATTTACGGGATGAAAACAGAAAAACACGTGTTATATATATATATATACACACACACACACACACACACACACACACACACACACACACACACACACACACACACACACACACACAATAAGATTTGAAGTTAACTGGGACTTACTGGGATTATGACTAGCAGGGCCCCATAAGCCAGTGTGCTATGCTGGCCCTAAGGAATAAAATCCATGAAAATGGCAAAAGACCCTCAAACATGAACAAAGAAATGAAAAAAAAAATAATGTAGAAGAAGAAGAAATCCATCTCAGAAAAATGCAAAGAGGAAAATGCATCAAGGGGAAAAGGAAGATTCTGCAGGAAATTTGAACAAAATGGTAGCAATCACGGAAAGGAAAAAAAGGTATTAGAAATAAAAAAAAAAAGTTCCTAAAAGACACAATGGAGGACCAGCAGAAAATGAAAAAAATGGTGGAGAACTCACAAAGCATAAGGTCTAGAGAAAGAAAGGAAGGACACACGCTGATAAAATGCTTGGAGACAATAAATTTGCTGGAGAACAAACAGGAAGATCTGAAAACATATTATTTTCTAGACTGGTGCCAGTCAGCAATGCAAGACATGCACAACAGACTTAAGATCAATCACTATGAAGACCGGTGCCAGTCAGCAATGCAAGACATGCACAGCAGACTTAAGATCAATCACTATGAAGACCGGTGCCAGTCAGCAATGCAAGACATGCACAACAGACTTAAGATCAATCACTATGAGACCGGTGCCAGTAAGCAATGCAAGACATGCACAACAGACTTTAAGATCAATCACTATGAAGACCGGTGCCAGTCAGCAATGCAAGACATGCACAACAGACTTAAGATCAATCACTATGAAGACCGGTGCCAGTCAGCAATGCAAGACATGCACAACAGACTTAAGATCAATCACTAATATGAGAATGATGTGGCTTTTGTACTTTCACACCTCTCAACTTTTTAGCACAAGAAATCTGTACAAAGCCAAAAATGAAAGAGGGACAAGGGCCAAAAATAGGGACAAATTATAAATATTGCTCATTTAGACTTAGAAAGTTGGTAGAGTTAAACGTTTTGTGTTAGTATGCATTTTCGAAAGGATATGAAGTCTGAAACTCAAATATCAGTCATTATTTAGTGACTTCATTTCTCAGTGATTTTCCCAAAAAACACATTTTATGAAGAACAGACCAAAAAACATGAGGCAAAAATTTGGAAAGTTGTGAGGTACAGGTACTTCAGCCACACAGTTAGACTAAATAAGTAGCACGGTGGGGGTGGGGGGGGTGGGGGGGCAGAAAGGCACTTTTAAGAGTTTCCGATATCAATGGCTGCATGATATGCTGCTTCTTTTTGATCAGCCTTCCAAATGTTGATCACTTACAACATAGATAACCTGCTGTGCAGACCAACATATCAGGGTTGTTAGTGTAAATAATGCAGCTTCCCTTTTGGTTTCCTCATTGTGGTAGTCGGCGCACACACTGAAAAATAAGGAAAAGTAAACCACTGTGTGAGTCTACGAACACAAGAGAAGAAGAGGGAGAGTGAAGGCTTGATTGGACCTCGTCTCTGGATGTCAGAGAAGAAGGGGAGAAGCAACCAAAAACAACTGAATGGACAAATCAACAGCACATTGATTCAGTATATAAAGGACACTGTTTGAGCCAAATACAACTGGTATTCATGTAAGCGGTTATGCTGAGCACAAGTCCGTTTTGTTGCAATAAACTGTAATCATAACATTATAGAACAACAACAAACAGAGGTAACAGGACAAGGTAAAGGGTTAATTGAAACTGTACATAAAATAAAATGAACGGTATGAATAGAACATTAGAATAGGAGGAGGAGAAGGAGACACAGAAGAGTAGAACATGGACTGCTGGGAAGACAACAATATCATGGAAAGGAACCACAAGTACAGAAAAACAGATAAGGCTGGGCTATGTTATGTTTCCTGTAAAGTTTAATGTTAAAGTATTGTTTTCTCTTTCATTGGCACTGAATGTTATTTTACTGTTTGGAAGTATCTGACAGTTAAACTTTGCATTTGTTACTGTAAATAAGCAGACTTTGTGACAGTTAAATTGAGGTCAGGAAACTGTACTGTGTAGCGTGCTGGGTGGGAAAATGTCAGTTTGAAATTTAAGAAGTGAAGCTTTCTTACTTAGCTCATGACATCATGCATTCTATGCATGCAGATCAGATTACATCACATCTAATGTGTATATGCAAGCCTAATTGTGAAAGGCTCTGATTGGTTAATATAGCATAGTAGGCTTCTTTTACAAGAATTATGAGCTACACTGTCTGCAAACATATTCATGGTTCCCTTTTATAACAGTGACTATATTTTGTGATCAGATATATACAGAAATGTTATTTTTGTTTGTAAACAGTTAATTCTAGCAACAAATTCAAAGTCAACAAATGATTGTTTATAGAAAGGTGAGAAACCTTAAAAATATTTTTGAAAACCAAAGCAGATCAACAAAGGTAGGAGATATGCAGAAATATGGGGCGTCTACTTATTGTTTATATATACTGGAAGCTAATGAGATTATTATTAATACTTTTAAAATTAAAATGCATGGGAGATTTTCTTGTAGTACTGAAAAAGTTACCTACTGTGCACACTGTACAAATTGTCCATGTTTCTGCATTGGCAAAACAGAAAGGAAATTAAGAAACAGGATATATGAACATTTAAGAGACATTAAACTACAGAAAGAAACAAATGCACTTTTTGAGCACTGTTTTGAGAAACATGGACATTCATTTATATTTATAATATTAGAGGTTCTGAAGTTAAATGAAAGAGGATGACCATGGCCACTTCTGTTTGGAAAAATGTGAGCTTGTCTGGCAAATGTGGCTCAATGCAAATCACTGACCAGGCTTAAATGAACATATTTTCCTTATGAGCATTTTAAAATGAAAAGCTTTAGATGAATCATACTTTATAATAACTGTAGTTCATTGAATGAGATTATTTATGAAAGTTTTAACTTTTTGTGTAGAATGCTGAGTTTTTACTACTTGGGGGAGTGGAAAAGGTTGGAAGATTTTGATTGGTTGAATGGAGGGGAGTTTTTTTTTTTAGAACTTAGATGTCTAACTCATTTATATAAACTGATGGAAATGGGAGGCTATTTTTTATCTGATTAAGTTTCTTTAATAACTTAGAAACGAAAGAGGTTATCCTTTTATTAAAGTGGGGAATTGTTATAGTGAAGTGAAGAATAAACTGTCGATAGTGAAGTGGATCTAGGTGTATATTTTTTACTTGCTTTCTGGACAGTTCATTTGTTTGGTTTGTCTTTGTTTTTTCGTTCATGCCAAGTGGTTATTTACAATATAGTTTTAACGCAGTAGGAGGAACAGTGAGCATGGGCACAGGACATACAGCTGATACGATAATGTGACACTAAGCCTACAAGAAGATGGGGGGGGGGGGCAAAGGAGGACAACAGGAAGACAGAGACAACACTCATGGAAGATGCGGAGAAATGGAAGTGGACTGACATTTGGAGGAAAAAGTACACATTTTCAAGGAACTATGTCACCAAAGCAGTAGGCTACACTCTTCTTATTGAAGACAAAAATGCTGAACCAGAGTACAAAATGTGGAAATAGGGGAAAGATTAATTTGTGACCAGTCATACAGATAACTGAGCAACTAGATGCCAAGTTACCTCAAGGAGAATTGAAGCCAAACAGCATGAAATGGAGATTAGAAAAAGATGAAGGCAAGACTAAAAAAGGAGATCATGAGAACAAGGCAGCTGAAGATGAGATAGGGAAGGGATTTTATGAACAGATTCCAAGCAGTAGACAGGAAGATCTTAAATATCCCAATGGAAACTCAGTGCAGTACACGTAAGGATAAATGTGATGTAAATTAAGGGAAGGAGGACATTGAGAAAGAAAGAAACCTAAGGTCAAAAAGAGAGACAGGGACACCCCACAGAGGAGTGAACACCACAACTGGAAATGCAGGGACAGAAGTAGGAAAAAAACCTGGGTGGAAAGCGAAAATATGGGAAACATGGGTAGTGGGGGGGGGGTAAAGGACTGAAATAGAGAGGGGAATATTGACCAAGGTTCTCTGGTTCGATTCTTGGCTGGGGTGCCTTCTGTGCAGAGTCTGCATGTCTTCCCCATGTTCATGTGGGTTGCCTCCATGTACTCTGGTTTCGTCACACATTCCAAAGACATGCATCTGGAGCATTTCTCTGTGTGCCTCTGATAAAAATAGGCTTTGTCCTTGTCGGACCTTCCCATCAACAAATGTTAAAAAAATAAAATAAATAATATAAGGTAGGATAGATAGACAGTTGGTGAAAAAACAAGCACAGATAATCTGTCAAGAAAAGAGATCCAGATGGATTAACCGCTGAGACAAGAAACAACATTAACAATAGGGAAAACACAGGAAAGAGAAAAAAGACAAAGAGCTAAAGAAATAGGAAATATAGAAGTGGAAAGGTAGGAGTGGATTAATCTACAATAATCTGAAAAAAATATGAACAGAAGAAAAAATTACAGTAGATATGCAAAAAAAAGAGAAGGCTTGTCAGGAGGAGACAAAGAATATGAACAGGTATCCAGAAAGGTTGGCAAAATTATGGTGATGATAAGAAACGGGTACAGGCGGTTCATAACACTGCATTTGCTGATTTTATACACTATGCTGACTGAAAATGAAAGGAAAAAGCTCTAAAAGCTTCTGGAGATGTGCCCGAGATAAAATGTATGATGTGGGAATGCAGGTGGGCACACTTTGGGAAAAAGCAGTTGAAGAATGGGACACGTTCTGGAACAGAGAATACAAGAAGAAAGAACCGTGTATTCTGGGTCTAGATACTCCAAAAGAACAGTAATGTAAAGAAAATAATGCTACAAAATGGTACTAATGGGGAAGGCCGAAGCCTACATCCTAGCCAGCTAAAGACAGGAAAGGCAGAAGAGACATGGCACAAAGCTAAACAATCTTAACATATTAACGGACAATAATTGGGTAAGTCAAGATTAGAAAGGGTGAGAAATGATGCTGAAACAATTGGAATCAGCTCAAATAGAAAAAGTCTTTCAGTGTTTTTTTAATAAGTGAAGGTAAAAGCAGTTTCAGGACTATCAAGGGAACAGGATTCCCCAAGCACATGATTTAGGAAACTCTCCCCTTGCATGCAGCCATCTCTATTGCTAGGCTTGTATAAGTGTTAATTGAGCAGACACTGCTTTCTCTGGGTAGCTACAAGTTCAAAGCTATTCATATTGGCTGCACTGTTTTACGGTCTTTCTATCAAAATGTCAGTGTAGGCTTCTGTTTGGCTTGGGTATTAAAACTGCTTTGTATTTACCATTATTATAATGGAAGGCATGGACATTTAATGTCTGCTGGAGTTACTTGACAGAGGTTTTTCAAAAGCATTACTTAGTATAAAATGCTCAGTGAAGAAGCATTGCATTTTGATCCCCAAGACTTTAAAGTGCTGCAGGCACTTGTGCTACTCTTAAAACGCTGCAAAAACATGTTCCAGATAAATCTAGTGAGGACTGTCTTATACCTGCAATGTGTTTTTGTTTCGTGTGAAATGTAATCTGCTTGGTGAAGAAAAGCAAAATCTGTAAACATTAAGCTGAAACTGTACTTCCTGTCAGCATCTATAAAAAGTGTGATCGCTGTAGTGGAACAGAGCTTTTTTTTTTTTTTTTTTTTTTTTTTTTTTCAAGAAATGTTGTACGTCTAGTACTAGTAACATCATGTACCAACACAGAAATATTTTTTCAGGAAACAGATTTACAAAATGAGTTTACTGATGGTCTGGATGCTAATTCAAAGGACAGAACAGCAGACCTTTATCCATTACTGAATGATTCAGTTTATACAGCTGCTGTTGCAAGGTAGAGACACAGTCTGAACAACCTTTTGCCAGCATTTCTAATGTTTTTCAGGCTTTCCTTTCAGAATGTTGTAAAACAATGAGAGATCACTTAAACCGTATTTCTAAATCTGTGCATGAGCCCCCTAATTGTCGGGGGATCAGACCCTGCTGAATCTGAACTATCACGTGACAGTAACAATAAAAGAGCTTCTATCATGTGACAGGAACAATAAAAGAGCTTTAGCTGACATTGATAATGATTAAGCTTTCAAAAAAAACAAACAAAAAGATGACAGCGGTAAGGGGGTATATATTTTCTCCCCCCAACCAGAACTCAAGCTAATTTTTCAAGTGATTTGAGAAACATTACTTGAGATGGTTGAGCCTATCTGGGAATACCTTACCCCATTCTTCCCTGTCTTGAGAGCCCATCTGCGTTGGCATTGCTAATCCCACTGTGGTGCTGCACTGACATATCATATGCTTGCAACCCTAGGCTCCACCTTACTAACTTGGCATTTTGCTGGCTGGCTCGATGTAACCATGTTAGGGGATTGTGATCTGTAACTACAGTGAATTTCCTTCCATACAGATAAGGCTGAATTTTCTGCAGTGCTCACACTATAGCTAGACATTCCTTTTCTACAGCTGCATAGCATTCCTCCCTGGGTTGGAGCCTCTGACTGAGATAAACCACTGGGTGCTCTTCTCCCTCTGAAGAAATCTGGCTAAGTACAGCCCCCATCCTATGGTTCGAAGCATCCACCTGCACAACAAATTATTTGCTGTAATTTGGACTGGCTAACACAGAGGGTCCTCCTAAAGCTTCTTTAAGCTTCTGGAATGCCTTCTCACATGCTGGGGTCCACACTACCTTATCTGGCCTGTTCTCCCTTGTCAGGTCTGTGAGGGGAGCAGCTATGGTACTATAACTGGGGACAAACTTTCTGTAGTACCCTGCTGTCCCTAAGAATGTCCTCACCTGCTTTTTGGTAACAGGTGCAGGTCATGCCAGAATGGCTTCCACTTTAGCAGGTTCTGGCCTGATCTTACCACTCCCCACTCTATGCCCCAGGTAGGAGTCCTCTGCCATACCCACCTGACATTTGCTTGGCTTAATGGTCAACCCTGCCCTCTGTAGATGCCCAGCACCTCCCTGCATGCTGAAGGTGCTCTTGCCAGGAATGGCTGTAGATGGCAATATCATTTAGTTAAGCAAGGGCAAAATCTCCTGCTCCTGCTAGGATATGACCTAAGCCTCTGGAAAGTCACTGGGGCATTGTTCATCCCAAAGGGCATCTTTGTGAACTCATACAAGCCAAAGTGGTGCAGCGGTAGTGTTGTCACCTCAAGCAAGAGGTTCTCCGGTTCAATTCTCGGCTGGGGTGCCTTCTGTGCAGAGTCTGCATGTCCTCCCTGCGTTCATGTGGGTTTCCTCCCATGTTACAAAGACATGCATCTGGAGCCTTTCTCCCTGGGCCTCTGTGAAAATTGGCTTTGTTCCAAGTCGGACTTTCCTGGTTAACAAATGTTAAATAAATAAATAAAATTAAGTTAAAAATAAGTCACAAAGGCTGACCTCTTTCTAGCACTGGGACTCAAGGGCATCTGCCAGTAACCCTTGGTAAGATCAATGATGGCAAGATACTTAGCCCCACCCAGCTGCTCTAGGGCTTCATCTGTCCTAGGCATGGGGTATGCATCTGGCTCTGTGTGGCTATTTAATTTCCTGTAGTCCACACAGAACCTGGTGCTGCCATCCTTCTTTGGCATCAGTACCACTTGGGAGGCCCAGGGATTGTTGGACTCTTGAATTACCCCTAGTTACAACATTTTCTGTATCTCCTCCCTCAGAGTCTGTTTGACTCTTTCAGGCACCATATAAGGGGCCTGCATAATGGGCCTTTGGGGTCCTGTATCCACCTGGTGCTGCACCAGGTAGGTGCACCCTGGTTTCCCAGTGAACATGTCCCCAAACACCTGGATCACTGCTCGTATTTCTTGAACCTGGGTAGGAGACAGCTGCTGCGACATTGCTACCCCTTCCACTGAGGTGTCAGTCCGAGCCTCACTGAGGATATCAGTCACCAGATCTCCCTCAGACTCCTCCTATAATCCACTGCAAATACTCAGCACAAGGGCCTCCCTATCATAGTAAGGTTTCATCATGTTAATATGGCATGATTTGTGCCCTCGCCTCCTGCCTAGCAGTTCTACCATGTAGTTAACATCACTGACCTTCCTTACCACCTTGTAGGGTCCCTTCCAAGCTGTCTGCAGCTTGTTATGTCTGACAGGAATGAGAGCCATTACCTGCTGCCCTACAGCATACTCTCAAGCATTCCTGTCATACCAGCCCCTTTTCTGCTGTTGGGCTTCTCCCAGCTTCTCCTGGGCCGAGCCCATGAGTTCCCTGAGCCTTGTCCTGAGGTTTAGGATATATGCCACAACAGACTCCTTGTGGGATTCACACTCACCCTCCCACTCATCATGAATTAAATCTAGAGGCCCCCTCACCCTATGCCCATACAGCAACTCAAAGTGTGAAAAACCTGTGGATTCCTGGGGAACCTCTCTGTAAGTAACAACAGATGGGGCAAATATTTGTCCCAGTCCCTCTTAAACTGGTCTGTAAATACCCGTAGCAAGGACTTGAGTGTAGAGTTTAACCTCTCAACAAGACCATTAGTCTGGGGATGGTAGGGGGTGGTATTTAGATGCTTCACCCTACAGTACTTTACAGACAAGCCAGCAGATATGACATGAAATTGGCACCTCTGTCAGTCAGTATTTCTTTTGGGACATCTATCCTGCTGAAAATCCCTAACAAAGCATTTGCCACCTTTTCTACCTCAAAGGAGGACAAAGCCACTGCCTCAGGGTATTGTGTAGCATAATCTACTACCACTAGGATATACTTTTTCCCTGTGGAACTTGGGGTACTCAGAGGGCCCACAATATCCATAGCTACCCTCTGAAATGGCTCCTCAATCACAGGCAAAGGCATCAAAGGAGCTTTCACCTTGTTTACTGCCTTGCCTACCTTTTGGCACTGCTCACAGGTCCTGCAGTACCCTGTTACATCTTTGGAAATTCCAGGCCAACAGAAGTTTTGCATAATACGTCCCTTGGTACGTTTTATGCCCATATGACCTGCAAAGGGAATACCCTGGGCTATGGCTAGAAGTGCCAGATGGTAGGCTCTGGGCACTACCAACTGCTCTATTCTCTCACACTCCAGCCCTCCCTCAGGGGTCCACTCTCTATACAGTAACCCTTTGTCCCAATATACATATTCTCCTTTCCCTTGAGAATCAGGTGCTTCACGAGCTACCTCCTTCAGGCCTTGTAATGTAGGGTCTGAGAGCTTAGCCTGTCTCAACTCTCTCCTTGTAACCCTTCCCAGCTCCCCTTCCACAGGAAGTCTGGCATCCTCTGACAGTGGTGCCTCACTGTCAGCCTGGGTACTACTACTGACCTCTGCCCTTGCAGTTACTCTGTCCAAGGGATCAGTACCCACAAGCAGTTGTGGCTCACCTTCAGTCTCACTGCTACAGCGTAGCTCCCTCCCTGAAGTAACCACCTCACCAGTCCTGGCTGCAAGCATGCAGCCTGACTGCGTCTCCCCCAGGCTAATACAAGAAACACACCCAGACTGAAACCAAGCTGAAAAACAAAGACACATCAAGGTGGAATAAAAGCTCTTTACTAGTGTTTACCGGTACCTCTGCTCAACAGCCTTTCAAGGAAGTCATTTTTTACACCAAACGACACAACATATTTAAATATACATCAATTAGGCTTGATAAGACTCATTCAATTATTCAATTATAAAAGTGCCAAACAGTGAATATTGCTCATTAACCCTTCACTATCTTGTCCATCCAAATCTTAATGCACCAAAAATACATATATATATATATATATATAAATGAATGAACCATAGTGCATAGTGAACCACGCAAAAATGCACATCTTGTTACCATCGTCTTAAACAATTTTTTACACCTTTTTAACATCCTTTTTAACAAATCCAAGTGGTGTGACACGAGGTTAAATACATGTGAATATACACACATAATATGCCCAAAATAAAATAACACATATACTTATTGCTTGCTATAATAGCAGGATATATAAAGAAATTTTGTGACCAAGCTGCACATAAATAACATCCCTTGTGAGAGAAGAAAACATTTGAAAAAAGGGAGAAATCTCACGTTACATAAGAATAAAACAAAAATCAGACTCTTGCAACATTAAGACAAACAAACCTTCATTCATTAACAAATGTTGGTATTAAATTCTTGATTTAAATGTGCCATAATTAATAATGAATTTAGTCTCTAGTTTTAATAATTCAGTCAGAAAAACATCACCCTGTCTGTTAAATAGTTTAGCCAGAACACTAAAAAAATAAACTGGAATCAAAACCAGCATGAACGGTCTGAAAGTGTTCAGCTACAGGGTTTTTTATCCTACCATGTTTGATGTCACCCAGATGCTCCATTACACAATTTTTTACCATTTTCTTAGTTTGCCCAATGTTCCATCTAATGGGGTCAAATCCACAACCAAGGATATAAACCACCCCACATGACCTACAATTAACTCCATAGCCTTATATTTTTCCCATTTATGAGAGTTCCATCTAAATTATGGACTCTCTTACAGATTTTGCAATGTCCACATGAATAACATCCCTTAAATCCCCGATTTCTCTTGACTCTTTGAATGTTTAACAATTCTTTCAAATTGGAAAAAAACTAGTGTAAGAAAAAGCAATTCTCCTGGGAAATAGATTCTTTAGGGTTGGGATTCATTCACAATTATACGCCAAAACCTCTCAACAACCATCCTCAGACTTCTGGAAAAAGGGGAATATTTAGTGACAAAAGAATAATTTTTCATCACCATCTGTATTAAATACAGAACCAAAACTGCCCCTCCACACACGCGAAGCATTATCAACTGAACTATGTTTAAAAATAACAGAATTCCCAAACACCCTTTCTGCTTTATCAAGAACGAGAAGTATAACCTCTCTTCAACAACTTCTGTCTTACTTTCAAAAATCCCTCTCTCAAAGTGTGTTTTTCACAGGTATTATTGAAAATACGATTATATTTTCCATAGGGTAATGCAGCCAATAAATGGGGTGGGTGCATACTGTCGGCTGATAAAAAAAAAATATTAACTGCTGTCTCTTTGCTGAAAGGCTTAAAGGAAACTTCCCCTTCATTTGTTACAAAAAACTAAGTCAAGAAACTGCACTCTCTAACTATTTGCATTATAAGTGAATTCTAACCCAAAATTATTATTCTGGTTGAGATTGTCCACAAAGTCTTGAAATTCAGAGAGATCACCCCTACATATAAAAAACAAATCATCTATATATCTCCTATAGATGATCACATGTTGCTTGAAAAATTCAGTATTATAAACAAACATATTTTCAAAATGATTCATGAAAATAATAGCATAGGATGGGGCATATGACGCCCCCATTGCAGTGCCCTCTTTCTGTAGAAAATACTGCTTGTTAAATCTGAAACAGTTATGTGTCAAAGAAAACTCTAATAACTGTAGTATAAAACTCGTACGTGGACCCTCCCCCATCATCTTGCCAATTGCTTTCAGACCCCCAAACATTTTTAATGCTCGTATAAAGAGCCTTCACATCCACGGTTGCCCAATAGTATCCAGTGTTCCATTTCATGCCTCTCACCAAATCACATAAATTTTTACCATTTTTGATATGAGAAGTAATCTTGCTTAAATAGACTTTTAGCTGATGGTCCAAAAAAATACCCACATTTTGCAAAAAAGAACCTTTCCCTGATACTATCGGCCTATCCAGCGGATTGTACAAATTTTAATGCATTTTGGGGATAATGAAAAAAAATGGCACCCCTAGGGTTTTTCACAAAATGTTTCTTAACATCCATACGGGTAAAGAAACCCAACCTTTCACCCCTTTCCAATAAATCCAATAATTCACCATTGAAAGTGGAAACAACATCCTCCAAAGCCAAAATATATACAGATTGATCCCTCAGCAATTCTTCAGCCATGATATTATACGTGGCAATAGGTAAGATGGCCCAAATGCCCCCTTTATCAGCTTGAGTGTACACATATTTATCATTTGCATTTCTCAAACTATTAAGTGCCAACCACTCACATTTGTTTATATGTCTTGTGTCTTTGTGTAAACCTGTTGTATTCTAATTCTATCTCTCTATACAGGACATTTTCAAATTGTCACACTATTGCTGATATTTCGGTGGAAACAAATCAATACGATGAGGGACCCGTGGAACTGTTAACCTACCATACCCTGTGTAAAACCCCACATCATGTCTACCTACATTCTCCTCTGCTCCCCCCACTGGAAGATCAGTCAACTCATCACAAAGCTCACAGGCATATAAAAACATATTCAAAAGTGAATCGTCAGAACAAACACTCAAACTGTCTCCCTCACTTGCATTATTAGCCTCATTATTAGCATTGTCATTAGGCACACGATTTTGAAAAAACACTTTTAAATGTAGCTTCCTACAAAAACAACTTGTTTCCAAAATGACATCAGCTAATGATGGAAAAAAAGTAGGAACAAAAAAAAAAAAAATATATATATATATATATATATATATATATATATATATATTAATTGTAGGTCCTGTGGGGTGGTTTATATCACTGGTTGTGGATGTGACCCCATTACATGGTACATTGGGCAAACTAAGAGAATGGTAAAAAATCGTTTAATGGAGCATCTGGGTGACATCACACATGGTAGGATCGAAAATCCGGTGGCTAAACACTTTCAGACAGTGCATGCTGGTTTTGATTCCAGTTTATTTTTTAGTGTTCTGGCTAAACCATTTAACAGACAGGATGATGTTTTTCTGACTGAATTATTAAAACTAGAGACTAAATTCATTATTAATTATGGCACATTATTCCCCAGAGGATTAAATCAAGAATTTAATACCAACATTTGTTAATAAATGAAGGTTTGTTTTAATGTTCGAAGAGTCTGATTTTTGGTTTATTCTTATGTAACGTGACATTTCTCTCTTTTTTTCAAATGTTTTCTTATCTCACAAGGGATGTTATTTATGTGCAACTTGGTCACAAAATTTCTTTATACATCCTGCTATTATAGCAAGCAATAAGTGTATATGGGAGTCACAATGAGCTGGTCCAGGGCATTGGAATTGATGAATTCCAGAAAGCATTAGGCCAGTGTATTGGTGCTTGAGTAGTTCACCCAGTTGATGGAAGGGTAGTTGAAGTCTCCTAGTATGAGAGTGTTGGGTTGGACCCTGATAGATTCTAGGGTGCTTAGAAACATGGAGTGAGAGTCTAAGGACATGGCTGGGGACCTATAGCAGGCTACGACCGGGATCGCCGTCTTACCCCAATGTTTAGTTGTACCTGAATTATCTCAGATGCATTATGCTGGGTTACTAATCTGGTGATATATATATATATCCTTTATGAATATGGAGACACCACCACCTTTGGAGCTACAGTCCATGTTTCAGGACCGAAAGGTGTGGAATGAGTTATAGCCCGGCAGCACAGGGGTGCTTTCTGCCGCTTTAAACCAGGTCTCCTTTAGAGCACAAATATCGATGATCTCCAATTTGAGGAGTGCTTTGAGCGAGTGCATCTTGAGAGTTAGACTTCTAGCATTGAAGTCTATATCTGATGATTCTCTAGTACTTTTTGATAACCCCAGACATTCCCAGAGGTAGTTGTCCCTAAATGCCCTATATACCTGAATAATATCTCCTCTTAGATATCTGTAATAGACACTGTACACGTTCAGATATTTTAGTCTTTCATAATAACTTAAATTTTCACATCCCTAGATGCCTTTGGTATATTTCCGCTGTACTCTTTCCAGTTTATTCATGCTTGGTTTCTTATAGGGTTTCCATATTGTCTTTCCATATTCAAGTTTGGGTCTAATGTAACTAACAAAGACTTCATTATTTTGATTTCTTAGAGTTTATAAATCTTTTTATACAACCTATAGTTTTATAGCTATCATTAACCAATTGGTTGATATGATTAGAAAAACTCATAGCTGAATCTACACATATACACAGGTCCTTAAATGAGTCTACAGTTTCAATCACTGTGTGCTGTATTAAATATTCACCTTTCAGTTTATGTCTCCCAAATCTCATATGCTTAGCTTTTGATGTATTTATCAGCATATTATTCTCCTGTGCCCAGATGGACAATTTAGTCAAGTTATTTTGCAGACATGCCCTATCTTCTAGTTTAGCAGGTGAAAACTTATTTTGAGATGCAGCCTTGCAGATGGAGGGGTAGCTGAGCTACATAGCTAACATGAAGGGAGGATGTCAGAACATTACTGGCTGGAAAAAAATCTGAAAGTACTGATATGTCTCGACTGCACTGATGCACTAGTGACTTATTTCAGGCACAACCTTGATTCTTGAATTATATAAACAGGTACCCTGTAATAAACTTTCCACAATACAAGTTGGAGATATCAGATTAACAAGATAATTACTTATAAAATAACTTGGACAATACATAATGCAAATACTGTACACTTTTATTACATAGATTTTACTACATAAATACATGTATCTCTATGTATATTAGCTTTATTGTGGTTATCGGCTTCACTAATTAGTGGGGGACTAATTAATTTTTACAATTACTTAATGATGCAATCAACTGGATATGCTGCTGATGGACGTAAGTGTGGGTATGTTGTCATGCTGTATTCTAAGTTCCCTGATGAGGAATGAAAGCGCTTAATCCTTGTTATTAAATTAATCGTTTGTAGACAGTTACGTTTTTGTGCTTTTTGACTTGTTGGCTGGCTTCGTACATCTTATTGTCTGTTGCCTTTATTGGTTCCAGATTGCCAGGCTGAGTATTTTGTGGTTCATACGCCTCATCTACTGACAACCTACTTGCAGGATATCTAGAAATAGCTGCTAATGTATTAAGCTTATCTTGTGTCTATAATAATTAAAAGATCCAGAACTGAATCCCCTGTTCCTATTCTTCAGAAAAATCTTAAATCACCCCACTCCAGAAAGAAGGAAACTCCACAGAAATATCAAACTTTCAACCTATTGCTCTCCTTCCCCTACTTTCTAAAATTCTAGAAAAATGCATTTACTAACACCTCCTTAATCATATACTACAACAACAAATCCTCACTCCCACACAACACAGATTCTGACCCACCCATGGCACAACTACAGGCCTTCTTTCTTTCACGGAAATCACTATCAAAGCCAGGGATGAAGGCAAACTCATTTCTACTTTGTTCCTACACTTATCCAAAGCCCCTGACACTATTTCTCAGCAAAATTCTACAACAAATGTCCACACTTAGGTTAATTGACCCGACCTTAGTTTGGTTTAATAGCTGCCTTACAGTAAAACAACAATCTGTAAAATGGCTAGGCACCTCCTCCTCATTCTTACCTGCTGCCACAGGCGTATCCCAGGGTTCACTATTGGGTCCCCTTTTATTTAATAATTTTATAAATAACTTCTGCTTTTCCTCTAAACAAACTTCACAAATATAAAATGCAGACAACTTCATATGCATTTGCTTCTCTGACAACATGAGCAGCTTTCAGGAAGTAATTCAAGAAGCCCCTTCAGCTTCACTGAAAACTGGCTAAAAAATGACAAAGTACTGCTGAACTCCCCAAACTCTAAATTACTATTATTCTTCCCTGAAAATCAAACTCATGATAAACCCAGTTTCCAAGTTACCTTCTTTGATGGCACAGAAACTGAAATAGTTTCACACACCAAATTACTTGGTTTACTTGTCAATAATAACTTAAAATCTGACCTCCACATTTCTAATGCTATAAAAACTTACCAAAAGCCTGGTATAATCTACAGAATTAAGAAACCTCTTACAAATGCTAGCAAGGTTACCCTAGCCACTGCATTCTTAGTAACTAATCTCCTTTACAGAGCTCAAATATTTACCAACCTTCAGGCATTCATACAATTCAAATTAGAACAATGTTAAAATAAACTTACTCTCTTTGTTGCCAACAAATCCCATCTCAACTAGCCCACCATCGCAGTTATACCCACCTGATAACAGCCTACAAACTAATAAATAAAACTTCTGAATGTCCTGCTCCTGGCTCTCTCCTCCACTGTCATCTTCCCAATCATCGACTAAGATCACACAAAAAGTGCATTATTATTCCACAAGACAAAGAACATAGCTGGCTTCTGCCTCTACTCCCGTGGTATGGCAAAAATCTGGAACAAAAGTCCCTCGTTCCATCAATTCCTCCCCAAATATTCATACCTTCAAGCCATCACTAAAACCTTTTCTACATCAGTCATGGCTCTGCCCTTGCAATACCCCAAGCTAGTCTTTATCCATAACCTCCATGCCACCTCACATTTCCCTTTTCATATATTACATTTACTCGCGGTCACTACTTCTATCAACTTCTTCTTTTTCTTTATATTGTTTTTCTTCTGTTTTTTATCCTGGCATGTAAACATTTTCTACTTTTATAAACTAATACAGTAACTTAAACATTGGCGTTCATAATCTTTTCTTATGTCATTCAAATATGCTCTTTTATTCCTAACTTATACAGTTATAAAGGTCTCTCTGTCTTTTAACGTATATTGTAATATAAAAATATATCTGCTCTTCAATTCTTATGCTGTAACATGAAAATGTTTTAAAATTTGCTCTTTTTCTACTTGTGCTGAATTATGAAAATGTTTTTCTTGTTCTTTGCTTCTGAAACTGGAGCTTTTCTCCATGGGCCTCAGCTGAAAACAAACCTTTGCCCAGTTGAACTCTCCCAGTAAACAAATGTCAATAAATATGCAAATAAATACACAGCTACTTTGTACAGTACTATTCAAGAACAAGTTTTGAGAGTATACCAGGTGATGAAACAATTAAGTCAAAATTATTTGCATTTCATTTTTTTTTTATGGAAAGTATAATGTTTAAGCTAAACAACTAACAAGAAAAAAACACTATTTTGAGTCACAGAATTAAACTCAAAATCTTCCAATGTACTGTATCTATTCTTACTGGACTTTCATTATTAAAAAATACATTTTTCCTCCAATGAGCTGATACGGTCCAAAAAAATCACAAGAGTTTCACATATATAAGTTCTGTGGTCTACATTAACAGTTCCCATAGAAAAGTGATGCTTTAAAATATCTAAATTTTTGTCAGGTATATATTAACTACATTGATAATTACAACCAACATATCTTGTCTGTGTACTCCTTCCAGCTGTGTTGCCTGTGCCCTACAAAATACAAGATTCCAAGATTCTTTTTTAAGTAAGTTACAAAATAATAAAATTTATACGGCTATATACTCTTCCTGTCATTTAAACTTCCATTATCTTTTTGGCTTCTTTCTTGATATGGAAGAAAAAGGGATTGATTTTAGTTTTGTGTCCCAGATTCCTCTGTCTTGATGGAAAAACTCATCAGGGATGCGGTGCATTCTTAGACTTATTTAGGATAAGCTACAGAGTAGCCCAGAATCTCTATTTTTGTTCTAACTTTGTGTTAATTTAGATGGAATATCTTAACAACGTGTGTTACGATAAGATTCCTGCAGAAATTTCTAATGGGATAACAGTTTGTAGTTTAGAATATTTTGAGAATTAGTAAGTCTCTGAAATTCTGATCTCTCTGACAGGCTGCTTTTACTGCTTTTTCAGTAATTTGCAGTAACAGAAAGGCTCTACAATGATTTATACAACTAAGATTTTTCAATGGATTTTTTTTTAACAGACTGTACTGAATGCCTGAGGAAATGGGTTGATTGGCAGTATGAGCAAGGTTATGTTGGCATGGCTGTACTAGAAAAGGATCTTGGAAGCACATGTGGTAGACATGCCCCAGGATATTTCCCAAGTAGATTAAGAACATCAAATTAGTTGATTTTGCCTAATTAGTAGATTCTGGTTAAATGTGAATGTTGAATTTTACAGCCAAAAGATTGCCAGTAAAAGAAAATAGTTAATAGACTTTTTGGCAGCTGTGGCTATTACATTTATTTGATTCAGTGGAACCAGCCTATTTTTGTGTTGTAGCTAGTGCAGCAGACTATGGCTATAAACACTTAATGATCTATTTCTTATATCCCAGGGTTTGATTCCCTCGGCCTCTATCTGCATACTATGAGATTCTTAGCAAGCCACTTAACCAGACAGTGTGTTCTGGTCACCCCTCAAAAGGAGGACGTGTGTCCAGTGGGTTTACTAAATTAACAAATAAATTAAAAAATGTCACATTTTGTTTACGGTTGTGGTGACCACATTTTTGTGAGGCTACAGCTTTTTAGAAATTAAGATGAAGGTAGCAATAGAGAAGGGTAACTGAGGAAAGGAAATACTATTTTTTATGTTATTGTTTAATTTCAAATTCTTTATTTTATTCCACAAGAAAATAATGAAAAATGACTTAAAATACCGCTATAAAACTGCTGTATGCTGACATTATAATAAAGCTAAAGTCCAACGAAAAATACAGGAAATCTGAAAAGGAAAACAAGAAAAGCAGTTAAGGTTAAGCTAAGACAGAGAGCCACACGGAAAACAGCTTATATCTGCTTAGTCTGACCACAAATGAAAACAAACGTTTGAAATGTGTAATGATGAAACTTCAAATGACAGAACAGTACCACATTATTTGTAACTGTGAATCTACAATTGTTTTTACATTGCTGTAGAAACCAGCTGCATTATCAAATGTATCTGTTAGGTTTAACTGTGCTGAGGGGTTGACATAACGTTTAAGGGGTTTACTTTACAGTTACAAGGTACATGGTTGAATTCTCAACTTGGCTCAGTGGACAGGGAACTGTAAATATACCTCTGGTCTGGCATCTGTGTAAGCTTATAAATGGTCAGCAACCCATAGCTCAGCAAAACCCTTGGGAAACCATACCCATCAAGTTTAATTGGCAAACATGGCTAGGCTTAAAAAGGACCCTTGTATCAATAGTCTAGTGGTCTACTATGACACTGTGAACTGTATGAGAGACCTTTAAAGTTTAAGCAGATACTTACCCAAACACTAGAGTTCCATCCTTTCTTATGCCAAACTGTGCATTCTGTAATCCTCCCGCACTCTGTACCAGCTTGCCATCACTTACTACATTCCCATGACACTTCCCATTTTTTGTATCAAAGAAGCCAGCATTTTGAGCCACAAGACACTTTCTGAGTTTTGCTGTGGTTTCTACAGTGGCCCTTTGATGATGTCTGCAACCTCCAGGTCCCCCAGGCTCCAAGACAGAAACTGTCCTTAGTGGATTATTTATGAATGTAAAATGGCCATATAAAGTTCTTTGCTGTGTATTTTCAGTATCAAATTTTGAAATAAATAATCTTGTTGAGGCAACTGGAAGACTATTCAATGCATTACTAGGCCACGTTTCATGTGTTAGGTTTCCATACTGTATCGGTTGACAGTCTCTGACGTATCTGTGACTGTGTTGAGGGCCATGCTGATTTGGAGAGTAAGGCAGCAGGAGATCATCAGTCAATGAGTTTCTGGAAAAATAAAAAGACAGTTCTTATCAAGGTTACGTTTGTGTAGCACTTTCAACCATAACAATGCAAGTCGTTATTTTCTGCACAACAGGTGGTCCGTCAGAGACTGAACTTATCATTTATTTTGTGTAGCTGCCTCAGCAGTCAGTCATAATGAACATACACAACTACGGTATTTGACTCTCAGATCACTACCTTGTGTCAATTGTAGTGTTTGTGGCCCCAGATATTTAATAAGAAGTGGGTCAGTGGTACACATCAATGTGGTATTAGGTTTAAACTGCATAGTAGAACTGGGGCTCATAAAGGATGACAGATCCTTGAAGATAACAGGGAAGGAAAAAGGGAAAAGAGTGAGCAGATGGGGGTAATCGTTCATGGGGATGGGGGGCATGGGGGGAGCCATACCCTATGGCAAGTAGAACATCTCACTGAATGATGGAAGCATTGCTTTTACAGATGGGGGGAGGTGACTCTGCCCTGTATTAGGCAAAAAGTCCTAGCAAAAGCACTACTCTTGAAATGGGGTCTATATGCCCTCATCAGACAGGAAGTCCTAGTGCATTCTGGAGGCAATGATGTACAGGGTCACTAGGTACGGATGAAACCATGGACAGATAATGTGGGATGAGTGCAAGACTTTATCGTGGATTTCTATCCTGGAACGGGATTCACTTGTAAATAAAGGAAATTCCTAAGCTCGGACTCTAATGCCTTTCTGACTGCAAGGAAAGACCTAAAGTCAGAGCTGGGCTTCACATAGTCATTGTGCATGGAAGCTGCACTGACAGATATCAGATTCTTCTGTACAACAGAAAAAGGCACATCCGGGGGGCAGATTTCAGAATGCCTGACAAAAATCTGCCCAGTATGAAGCAAATTCCACATCAACAGAAAAAGTATGAACAAATAATTATGAAACATTAGGTTCAGAAAAACTAGACATAAACAAAGCTTAATACCATCATGCAGTTTAAATTCATTATGCATCCTAAATTAAATTTTTTGCAAGTTTATATCCCTCAATAGCGTCCACAGTGTTTGAGCAACTTCCCTTTTGATCAAAGCAGTTAAGCAGTAAATGTCAGAATTTATGGTCCAAACACCCTCTTTCTTCCTTTCAAACACCGTTAACATCTTAAAATAAGAAAGGAAATTAAATCTGAAAATAAAATATAATAATCCCTCACAATGCCCTGTATAAAACTTGCAATGGATCACAACCCATGTCTGACATCCATGTCTCCCAAGCTATGTTGGGAAAACCCAGTCCTACCTCCATCAACCCGTCATTTCTTTATTCCTGCATTTTAGGACTTCTTTCAGTTTCTTCTCCTTCTTTCTATTTATACATGCAAATAAATAAACTCACACACACACACACACACACACACACATATATATATATATATATATATATATATATATATATATATATATATATATATATATATATATATACGCACACACATGTATACATATACACACACACAGACATGCATGTTGTTGTTTCTCTACTGCTACATTTTCATCTTTGTAAAAAAAAAAAAAAAAAATTATTACTCACTAGGAACTTCTCTCACAGGCTTCCACTGAAAATGGACCAAAACCCATTGGTCATTCTACAAACAGTTGTGTAACCACTTGATAATATTACAACTTGCTGATCATTTCTGGACAAGAACCAACTTGTTGCCTTATGCTTGCATAAAAAATCGTTGCCAGACTACTTCTACTAGAGCGCTATCAATGACCGATTTGGTATACAAAGGCTTGTTTTTCTGGGGGGTTTTTTGAACAAAAGTACAACTGGCTGTGTTCCTCAGATCATACTTTACAGAAGGTAATGTAATAAAACCATGAACTTCTCAGTTTCAAAGGGTTATAGTGTCACATTAAGCTTAAAGGCAAAAGGGTCATCTAGTTTAGTCACAATATCCCTTGATACTGAAAGCATATTAAGTTATCCACAGAAAAAAGGATTATTTCCATGTATCCATATGCATGAATTTATGGTCTCCCGTGCAATCAAACAAGTCTGGTTTTGAAAGTAGATAGAGGGTTACTTAGACATGGGGGGAGTTTATTTTAAAGACGAGTAATGTGCTGGATGATGAATTGGTCATACCAACTGGTGTTGCTAATTTTGTGGCAGAGATCGAGGTCCTTAGCAAAAATAGTTAGCAGACTGGTTCTGCAAACGTAGGGTAAGATGGAAAGGGTAGAGCCTTTCAGTGCTTAAAAAGTTGTGTGTGTGTGACACAGACAGGGGGAAGAGAGAGAGAGATTGCCATCCTGCCTACTGGACCAATGTGAAACAGGTGGAGGAACAGTTTTTTTTTTTTGACTTTCTTGGTAGTTTAGATTGTGTGAGGTGCTTTGTGAATTACATTCTAGAAGAGCTGGTATATTCAAGGGCAGGTTTAATACAGGAAGAGTATAAAGGGGCTAAGACTGTGTGGGTCTTGCACTACAGATCAGTGAAGCAAAGCTAAAAGGTTACCCAACCACAATCCAGGCAAGGTAATCCAAAGAAATGGTTATCAACAAGGGCAGCAAAGTCCCAGAAACGTTAGTCTATGTTGAGAGGGACACCAGTAAAGTAGTAATAGGTTGTGTTGTGGGATGGGCAGTGTAATGTCCTTCCCAAAGTTAACCACACTACATTTTTATGGCATTTGACATGAAGCCCTGCAGAATCTCACTCGTGATACTAATCTGGCCGGAAGACTTGCCTCCTACATTACCAACTGTCTATCCAACAGAATCTATGCTGTCAATCAATGAACTGCACACAAGTTTATCTTAAGTTGGGAGAGTTTATCTATGATACCAGCATGTTTGGATGGTGTCAAAGGCTTTGGCAAGGTCAATATAAGCAGCCTTCTGGTGGGTGTGGCATAATGGTTAAACATGTTACCTCCTCGACACAAGGTACATGGTTTGATTCTGGTTTTGGGTTGCTGGCTAGGCTTAAAATGGCCTTCAAGGTAGTTAGCCTAGTATTTACATATGAACCTATGAATTGCAGACTGTGTTGGGAGAGTGGCCTAATGGTTAAGGTGTTTGCCTTATAAACACAAGGTGCAGGGTTTGAGTCTCACAAGGGATAATTGGCTAGGCTTACAGTGGCTCGCAAGAGCAGTTAGCCTAGTACTCACCTATGAAACATTCCTTTAGGAGTTGGGAGGGTGGCCTAATGGTTAAGGTGTTTGTCTCACAAACACAAGGTACAGGGTTTGAATCTCACAGGGGATAACTGGCTAGGCTTAAAATGGCTCGCAAGGGCAGCTGGCCTAGTACTAACCTATGACTGTTAGGCTATCATTCTCAGCTTTAGCGACGCTTCTAAAGAGATTAACAAGGTTTAGATAGATACAACCTACCTTTTAGAGATTCAAATTGATTTGGGTCCAGGATGTGCAAGTGAACTATGTCACTGCTTAACAGCCTGGCAATTATGTGCTTCATAACATTTGGATAATACTAGTGAGGATAATAGGTCTACAGATTCCTGAATATATCATGGGGCAACCCTATTGTGATATAATGCCATGGCTATTATGTATGCTTCAGTGACATAACCCATGGAGGGACCTAAACTGAAGTCAAAGGGGGGGTTGGCTAAGTGGTATATGACAATAACTAGCAAACAGCCAGGGATAATACCAGCTCTTACGGAGCTAGTACTTTTGGTTTTGGATAGTGCACACTGTGATGATCTGAGGTGTTGCCAGCTATGTCAGGAGAAGTAGGGCAGTAGATGTGTAACATATGCCAGCACAGCTAGCTGGAGTTTTGTAAAGAATTATATATTGTTTGTATATCAAACTGATTTGTACCGATGCTTGTGTTGAACAATTTATTTCTGGAGCTGCTTGTGTTAAAAAAGTACCAACAGTGTGTCCTGCTGGACAGGAAAGAAACACACACATGTCAGAAGAGGTTAAGCTCAGCCTCAGTTAACTTTTAGAAAAATATCCTAAAATTAAATCACTTACTTACTTTTGGCCATCATGCTTATATGTAACAGTTCTGATTGCAGCCAGAGACAAAATGTCTGTAAAAACAAGGACTAGGAATCCTGCTGTATTGTTCTTAGCAATGAATTAACTGCTACCCTGGAAGGGTGGAAGTTTTGAAATGGTTTTATGGCTTTTAGATGCTATAACACATCTTAACAGAGCTCTGTGTGTATGGTAACACATATGTGCAAAATTCTGGTTTAGTTTCTAGTAAAGGGGGAACCAGAAGTCAGATGACCAGATGTATGTGATGTCATTCTGTAATCCAGCACTGAAATTAAGTTTTAATACTAGGTGAGACATAAGTCTCAGAGCAGTCTGTTTTTGAAACCTGACCAAGAAGGACAACCACTCAACTACTTCATCTTACTTTGCTCTAGCAAGTAACCAGGGAGTAGTAATTCTTTAGATCAGTCAGGAAAATATAGTGAGATTAGTTAATTGCTGCTTTTCTGTATCTGTTTGAATCTATCAATCTGTGTTACGTTTAATATTTACTGAGATTGAAACTCTGGTGTTTACTGTAAATAGATATTTAGCATTATCATGTTCATTTTATTATTTATTACTAAATATATTTAAATTTTTCATTGTGGCTGGCCTTTTAGAGATTATTTTAACCTTTGAGAGCACTTATATTTATTTGGTGACACCATGGCCATTCCAGAAAGCCTTGCAGTTTAGTCATCATTACCATCTGTATTAATATTAATGTTAATTGTACTCAGTATAATTGGGTACCTGGCTTTGGTGTGTCTGGTGGCAGTAACTACCTTATAGTCTGGACAGAGGGGCATAACTAGTAAATCTGTGCCAGCCTTTTTCAGGTGCGTGTGTGTGTCCGTGAGGGGGGAAACAAATTTCAAAGAGTGTGTGTGTCAGCTACCTGGAGCAGGGACCCAGAGTATTGATTTTACAGAGAGGGTGGTTGAGGACTTGGCCTGAGACACTCAGCTGAGGGCTCAACTCTATAGCTGTGCCAGTGGGAAGTCTTACTGGGGGCCTAGAGAGAAAGAGAAAGAGAGAGAGAGAGGGAAACCCGACCCCAGACTGAGTGTGTTCCCTGTGTGCTCTTAAAGGAAACTGTGTGTGATGCAGAGAGCTGCACCTGGAAATATTGTGTTTATCTATTTTTGCACCAAGTGAACATCCCTCACCAGTGTCAGTGGTGAGAACTCAGGCTCCTCGATTACTGGTCCAGAGGTGGGACGTCACACAGACAACCTGGTTCAAGGTGATTTTGAGAGGGACGGGATGGTTGGCAAGGGAGTGAACATCTGACTGGATAGGGTGGGTGAAATTAGCACTGAATTTATCAGTGAAGGTATTAGCAATAGCTTCTAAATCAGTGTGAAAGACTCCAAAGACAACAAAGCATAAATAAATAAGTAAATAAATTATTGTTACATCAAAGAGGTTCTCTGGTTCGGTTCTCAGCTGGAGTGTCTTCTGTGTGGAGTCAACATGTTCTCCCTGTGTTTGCAATGGATTTCTCCAGACATAAAGTAGGTGAACTGTTGACTCTAACTTGTCCATGGAAATGTGTGCAGTGTAATTCTGATAGAGAAAAAAGACAAGGGAACAGAAGTAGATTGCCAGACTTGATAAACTCTGTAAATGGTGTCAGCAGTTCATGGGGTTACTAAAGGAGTTGGGTGTAACTTGACAATATTAGATAGACTGAAGTTTGAACTGTTTGTTCAGATTACAGGTGTTTCATAGTTATAGATGGAATTAATTTAGTACAGGTTTACCCAATGTGACTGATTACTGCTCTGTCACCCCAGCATATTGATCACAGTTCCGACACCCCAGCATATTGATCACAGTTCCGACACCCCATATGATTGACTGTATAATGAAACCAAATGGTAAAAAGATCACAGAGGCAAACAATGTAGTAAAAACTACAAGAAAGATGTAGCAAATCTACAGTCTTCACCACGTAATACCTTAAACCTCCTGTAGTGGAGGCCCATGGGATATATACAAATGACCTCTTAAGGCTATACCTGTGTTTTAGCTACATGACATCTGAAAGCCCATGGCTTTTTACTTTTTCAAGTCTTTAGTGGTGCATTCAGACCAATAAAACCAGACCTCATTAAGTGCAAACACAACTTGTTTCACTTTTTTTCCGAGCTTGTCAGTATAGCATAAGTGGATTGTTTGCAACATTTTACAAACAAATTCAGAGGTTATACTTCTATACTTACATATAAAAACATCAACTCCAAAACTGCACCATCTTGAAGAAATGGGAGTACATGCTTCCCTTTTCTCTGAGTTCAGGTGACCTCAAATATTATATTTAGCAATTGTGCATGTACAATCAGAGCCCCAAAACTGAGGTGTGCAGGAGGTGCATCCCCCCAAACACAATTAAATTTCAATCAGACCAATTTAATTTGAGAGTCTACTTGGTGGTGCTACAATCATCTGTGGTAGATTATAGCCAGTAGGTAACTCAAAGCAGGCCGCAATTTTCTACTAGAAACCCAAATCCATTATTCTAGGAATAATCCTCATTTACAAACATCATTCAGATCATAAGAGATATATGTACTAAATGTTCATGTGAAACAGCTCTTTTAATACCGGTCAACATTGGGGATACTATGACCTCAGCTTGATGCATTTCTACTACTGTAATCCCACTCCCCAAAGCTACAAATGCTTTTTGCTTCGGCACATCTCCTTTTGCTGAAACGGAGACAATACAAATCTATACATCGTATATATAGATATATATATATATATATATATATATATATATATATATATATATATAGGATATATGGGTCTACTTCATATGATAGAAAATTCATTTGATAGAAATTCATTTGAGCAAGACCATAACACAGAAAGTTCAAAACAATGAAAACCCATTTGACTGAAACTCATAACATTGAAACATTACAGTAAAAAGTATATGCCTTTCTCTCCGCTGTAGTGCGATCCTGGAGTTAGTCTATATATTAGGGTGAGTGTGGGGGGCACAGCCGCCTACATTGGGGGTGTGGGGAGCGTAGCTCCCTACATAGTTTAGGTAAATATTGTTTTCTGCAAAGAGGCATTCATTGCAGTTATAAGTATCCATGTGTATGGTTTAAAATGTATGAAGTATGTGGGGGGCTATGCTCCCCCACCCCCCTAACCATATATACTAACTCCAGGATTGCACTACAGTGAGGAAAAGGGCATAATCCTTTCAATTTCATGTTTCAGTGTTATGAGTTTCAGTCAAATGGGTTTTCAGTGTTTTGAACTTTCTGTGTTATGGTCTCGGTCAAATGAATTTCTATCAAATGAACTTTCTATCATATGACGTAGACCTATATATATATATATATATATATATATATATATATATATATATATATATATATATATATATATATATATATAGTTTACTATCAATGTTTGACAGTACATTGTTCGCATGTACAGATGTCCGAACCAAATGTTCGGAAATCTGAACACCAAACAGTTTAAATGCCGAACCGAGCATTTCAGTGAAGTCGAATGTTGAACATGTCGACTACAATGAAATGCTCCTACCTACTCAACATTCAACAACACGTTTTTGCAGGGGGGCAAGCCACCTTGCACCCCCCATGTGGGGGGGGCTGCTCCCCCGCACTCCCTCCACTTATATATACAAACTCTGAGATTGCACTACAGTGAGGGTAAGGATACATTTCCCCATCCCCATTATAGTGCAATCTGCACCGTAATGTTGGAGCTGACAGCAGCGGCCATTCGCTCTTGTCAGCTTCAACATTGTGGTGATTGCCCTACCGGTTCTGCCAAGTGGTTTTCGCACATATGTTCGTTCATCTAAAAGACGAACATGTGATTGTAAACTATATATATATATATATATATATATATATATATATATATATATATATATATATATATATATATATATATATATATATATTTAGATATATGTAAATAAATCAAAACCTCTCTATCCTACTATAAAGGGTGAGACATGTAAGTTAAGAAAGACATCCATCTCAAAAAGACTGCTTCAATCCACAAATTTCATTTAACCTTACTGAGTAAACTGTGACTTTTGTAATTCACTTTAGTCCTTCTACGACTTCTACAAATCTTAGAAAAAATAATCCTGTATCAGTGTCATTAGATAGAAATCCCATTGTGTTTAACTTTAGGTATCAAAACATTTTAAAAATAATTTTACTGACATTTTGTAAACAAAAACACACTGATAAAGTAAAACATATAACTACTTACATAGATGTTGACACTGATATATACATCACAAATATTCATTAAAGCAGCCAATCATTATACACTGATCATTGATGCAGGCATCACAAATATTCATTAAACCAGCCAATCAATATACACTGATCATTGATGCATGCATCACAAATATTCAATAAACCAGCCAATCACTATACACTGATTATTGATGCATGCATCACAAATATTCATTAAACCAGCCAATCACTATACACTGATCATTGATGCATACATCACAAATACTCATTAAACCAGTCAATCACTATACACTAATCACTGATGCATACATCACAAATATTCATTAAAGCAGCCAATCACTATACACCATTCATTGATACATACATCACAAATATTCATTAAACCAGCCAATCACTATACACTGATCATTGATGCATACATCACAAATATTCATTAAAGCAGCCAATCACTATACACTGATCATTGATGCATTCTTCACAAATATTCATTAAACCAGCCAAACACTATACACTAATCATTGATGCATACATCACTAATATTCATTAAACCAGCCAATCAATATACATTGATCAAAGGCCAAAAGCATTTCTTTAATAACAAACTCAGATTTAACCAAATATAACATTCTGCAGTGATTCAGTTTTCATTGTAATAGTAGATAATTACTTACAGTTCTGTAAACAAGGGAGTAAATAACATCAATTTTCCAATTACTTGCAGTCATTTTTCTGGCTATTTTAATAAGCTCCATCCAGGAACTGGAACATTAAATAATACTAAAAGTTTTGATCACATACATTTCTCAAACCATAAACGGATTGTAGGAAAGATTATTTTTTCTCACAAAGGCTGCAGAACTTTACATTGCTGCAAATTAAAAAATGGATAGCCAACTGGTCACTGACAGAATGTATACACTCAAAGTTGGGGATTCCACCTCTACCAGCAAACCAGTTACCAGTGGTGTATCACAAGGATCTGTGCTGGGCCCCTACCATTTGGAATCTATTTCTCAGAAGTCCAGGTGAAAATAGATGGTCTGTGGCTTACCAAGTTCTCTGATGACTGAAAATTGGATGCAATCAATGAGTCCCCCAAAGATGTTGACATACTACAAAAATGGTTTAGAGAGACAAATGATTGGTGCCAAAGCCATAAAACTAAACGCAAAAAAAATGCATTAGCATTCCTTTTGGCAAAGAGGAAGTCCCTGCAAATTACATCATTATCAGTACCCCTCTTAGCTCAAACAATGTGGTGAGAGATTTGGGAAAACAGGATGACAGCAACCTTAACACTGATCACAAAGTGTCCAAAGTGGTAAGGAAGGCCTTCTAAGAGCATCGCATCCAGAGCTAAGGATGTTATAACTCCCCCTGTACTCATTTCTCATCAGACCAGGTGAAAATAGATGGCCTGTGGCTCCCTTCTCTATGTACCTTACCAGACACCTGCAGCAGCTGGAGAGACCTCAGAGATTTCTCACCAAGACAATTCAAGGCCTTCAACACATGACCTACATGGACAGACAAAGCCCTGTCTTTGTACTCTGTATCTGGCCTAGAGAGCAGTCGTGGACCCTGCCCTAATGGAAATGCTGCACATCCACAAGTCCAATGGGATAAGACTCACTCAGTCTATGGATCCTAACCCAGCCTGCAACATTAACAGGACATGCTAGAGAGACAGATATGTCTCCCAGAGATTGCCACTCCTCTGGAATAAACTCCCAATTCACATAAAACAGAGCTCTTCAATGACCCAGTTAAAGCACAACTTAGACAGCTGGATGGGAGACTGTAAATTTACCCCGGAGGTGTCACCTATATCACTCTTGGATAAGGGTAGTCGGTGCTGATCATAGACTCGTGCTGCAAATATAAACCATAGAACTTGGTCAGTAAGGGAACAAGGGTTTAACGTGGCTAGGCTTATAAAGGCCTTAGGGCCAATAGTCTAGTAACCCCCTATGAACCTATGTGCATTTTCCAGCCTTTTACTTGTGAATTTGTGACTTATGCAAGTAAATGGTCTTTTCAGAGCACACATTATATGTTGAAATTAAATGCTCATAAGCAGAGGATTCAGTTTAGTCCTTTTTTGTATGAAATGTTGCCTTCAGGTTACTTCTTTGGGATTCTGCATGCATGTTTGTTCAGGCACTTATATATAAAATGTGAGAAATACTTACAGTGGTTCAAGACTCGCTCAACGGATACAAGAGTTTAGACTTACAACCTGGAACAAAGGAATTAAACCTTGTATTCTGCAGGACAGAATTCTAATGACAAACATACGTTTATTTGAAAGGGATGCGTGTATCTCATTTTGAAGTGTTTTGGTGACCTCTTCTGGGTACTACTGGAAGTGTGTTGATATTCATGTTTTTAGTTCAGCTGTATCTACAAATTGGTTTAATGGGCGAGAATACGAATGTTTCTCACAGATAAAATCCCAACATCTTAACCACAATAACTTGGTACTAAAATGGCCGTGCACACACGGGAAGAAGTTAGCTGGGCTCACACAGAGCAACTACAAAAATATCCAACAAATTCTGATATTTTAGAAAAGTTCAATGTTCGGGCACTGTGCAGCCTACGTGACACAAACAAGAGTGGAAAGCAATTTTTCACTTTTCAAAAATAGCAGAAGTATTAATTTAGATTAGAACACAATGTGCTACATGGTGCAGGATTACACCTGGTTATTTTACAACATGGAACAAATGCAAAGCCGGTACCATAAAGGACAGGGTAAAATTATTTGACTCCCTGTCCACCATGTTCGGAGCCAAACAAGACCAGCAGCAACAAACAGGAGTACTCATGTGAAATGTAACTAAGTTCTACACGGGGTGCATTCTGCTGCAACAAGGCAACCACAATTTTACTTATTTTACTGTTGCATTTAGCTGATCGCTTTTACGTCTACGGTACACACATGCACACAGCCTGCTACACATGAGAAAGACAAGACTGAAACCTAGACTATGACAGGGGTCCATGTGTCTACTTGCTGAATAAAGTATTGACATTACTTAACCAAAAGCTTAATTGTCTGACCCTTTATAATACAGTAACGTGAACAATCTTTAAGTTAGGTAATCATACAGCCTACTGGCCACTGAGTAGTGTGAATGTCGCTGTTACTTTACTTACCTACTGATTTACGTATATTGTTTTGTTTTTGTGCAATTTGCAAATCTTTTTTTTTTCTCAAAAATCATTTTGAGTTTACACAAATGGAACTAGATACTATAACAAACAGTAAGAAAGTTAGCATAACACTATTCAGTATCTCAACTATTGCTCAGAAAATGCCAAAAAGCATTTAAAATAAACATAAAGGTGGCACAGTTTTAATATCCAGTGGAAGACAGTTCCACAGCATAGAAATCGTCTGGGAAATAAAAAAACTATAGTAGTTCTAGTATTGCTTGTTTCCATTTTTATTCTTTCTTATCTTTCTTAGAAAGGACAGTGCAGTGTGCAGCAGTTTGCGTTGTCGCCTCACAGCAAGACGTTTTTCGGTTTGACTCTCGGCCGAGGTGATTTCTGTGTGGAGTCTGCATGTCCTCCCAGCATTCGTGTGGGCTTCCTCTGGGTGCTCTGGTTTCCTCCCATGTTACAAGGACATGTGTCTGGAGCATTTCTCCCTAGGCCTCTGGTGAAAACTGTCTTGTTCCAAGTCGGACTTTCCCGATAAACAAATGTTAAATAAAAAAAATTATAATAATAATCACAATAAATCATTTTAAAACTAAACTAAGACTAATCTCCCCAGTATTGTTAACTAATGCCACACAGGTTACACAGAGGGATTCACACTGAAAATTTTACTGATCGCTCTATAAGCCAAACACAGCTCACATTTTAAAAATCTGTATGAGAGAGTTCAGGGTAAATAAGCCCAGCATTGTTTTTCCATATAACACTGTATTCACTCAAGTTTTGCAATTTGAAGGGTGCAAAATGAACACAAAAGAGTCTACTGCATTCTAATACAGGCTAATCAATGAAGTAAACAAACTACAACACTGATGTTCAAGATAAATTACTTAGTCCTTCACCACTGGATAAATTATAGTTGTGTAAATAAACAGTAGATGCTTTAATGACCACTGCTGCAGTAACCTTAACTATGTTGGTTATACCCTGCATAATACATAACAGCTGACCAGCTTCCAACACTTTAGGGCACTGTCTACGCACCCTGACCATTAGTCAGCTCAAGCTGATCTGCCTAAAAAGATAAATTTGGTCACTAAGCCGTTCAGAGCTTTCATGCTAACTGAGAGAGGTAGGCTTAGCCCTGAAAAAGACAATGCAAGAAAAAACAAAAAAAAATAAGTTTCCACACACTGGCATAAATAACACACCAAAAAATAAGGGTTCCTATTATACAATCGAAGAAGCAATCCCTTGAATGCATCTTGATCGAACTTGAAAGCATGAAACAGCAAAATAGCGAAACGGCATATAAGCTATTTCTTTCACTGGGAAAGAAATTACTTGGCCGCCTCTGCTATTTTGCCATTTTCATCACTGTAGTGTGATCTCGGAGTTAGTATATTTAAGTAGGGGGATGGGGAGTGGGGGTGAAGCCTCCCACTTTATGTAATGTTTTTGAAGTTTTTATTTTTATTTTTTTTTTTTTGTGGAACAGAGATTTTTTTTTCCCTGGGAAAAAAATCGCTGTTCTGAGTGTTCGGGATTGTAAGCTTTTGCTTACATGGGGGTCAATAAATCAGCACTTGCTTTTTTAAGCATTCACTGATTTAATATAGAGCCAAAAATAAGGAGGGTGGAGAAAGGGAGCAGCTACTGCAACAGTGATCAATCAGACATCTACTGTTATGGGCAAGTTTACTTACACAGCTGTATTATGCTTATTATATCGATCAGTGCTGCAGTAGCCTTAGCTATGTAGGTAGATTACTGTAGCTTATTATATTTGGGAGAAGGAAGGGGAAGGGACCTGGATCCCCTGTAGAATGGTCCTACTAAAGCCTGGTCTGGACTTAGAGAAGGAATCAAGATTGTAATGCCTTGACAAATTCCTGCTTCTAGAATACTTCTAGAATCCAGCCCTTTCCAAAAAGTTGAAGATGAAGCCAAGGCCCTGGTAGAGTGGGCCTTGACCCAGCCTGGAATAGTGTTGTTGTTGTGATGAGTATAACAAAAGGTAATAGCCTGACACAACCATTTGGAAATAGTCTGTTTTGACACAGGTTGCCCCGTCTTTTACTTTAACAAGAACTGAACAAGTGATCCGAAGATCTTAAGTATTTAGGTCTGACAAGACAGTACCAAAATGTCTGTGGACAAACGGTATGACATGTTCTTTCTCCCTAATTTTTAGGTTCAGGAAAGAAAATGTGAAGATGGATATCCTGACGAAGTAAACGCTGATACCAGTTTAGGCATGAAAGATGGATTATTTCTCAAAGAAACCCTGTCTCTGAGGAAAATGAGATAGGGTTAACTCACCAAAAGAGTTTGGAAGTCAGATTCTCTTCTTGCAGAGGTCAGAGCAATCAGTAAAACTGTTTGCCATGATCAGAACCTCAAGTCAGCCAGATTAGCTATTTCAAATGGAGCAAGCGTTAACTTTCTAACACAAAATGATGATTCCAAGGAGGGGCTGTCAGCTTACTTGGAGGTCTCTTATACAATACCCTTTTCTAAAACATGTTGACATCAGAATACATTGAAAGAGGAAGATCCATGGGCAGACATGCTAAAATAGCTGATAAATGAATCTTGACAGAGAAGCAGGAAAGGCGTTAAGAAAGTAACTCACACAAATGTTGTAAAACCAGGGGATAACTAGCCTTGAACGGGTGGTGGTTATGTTGTTGGCACCAGCTAAGAACCTTTCTCATTTTCTAATATATGATTTTCCAGTTGCAGGCTTTCTTGCCTCCATTAGTACCTGCTGTACATCCTCAGTACACAGGTGCCTAAAGGGAATTAATACCCTACCATCCAGACCATCAGCTGAAGTCGATTCAGGTTGGGGTGTTTCTAACACCCCTGACTTTGTGTGAGTAGATCCACTCTGTGAGGAAGCTTATGGTAATTGTCCCAGTCATTTCCAAAAGATGGGAAAACCACTGTTGCCTAGGCCAGAAGGGAATTACGGCAATGATGTTTGGGGTTCCTTCTGAATCTTCAGAAATACACTGGAAATTAATGGAAAGGGTGTAAAAAGCATACAGGAACATTCCTGTTCAAGGAAAGGAAAAACACATTTGTCTTCTAGGCCTTCTTATATGCAGTCCTGGAGTAGAATCTTAACCAGCTGATTGATCAGAGAGGAGGCAAAGAGGTCTACTTGAGGAACTCCCCACAGATGGATCAAATGTTGGAAGACCTCCTGATCTAGTTTACATTTGTGAGAGTCTGCCCTTGCTCTGCTCAGCTTGTCTGCCACTAAGTTTTGCATTGACAGAATGTAAGCTGTATACAGAGTGAGACTGCCGCGTGAGGCTACATCCCAAACTAACATGGCTAGTCTGCAGAGGGGGTATATCCTGGCTCCCCTCTGCTTGTTGATGTACCATGACTGTTGTATTGTCTGTAACAATTTGAAGAGCTCCGGGGGACCAAGGATTCAGAGTGCTGCGTGTCTTGATCAGGACAAGAATCTCTTTTATATTTATATGCTCACATCAGTCCTTGGTGTCCCACACACCTTGTACTTTTAGCCCTTTTAAAACTGCTCTCCAAGCAAAGTCCCGGGTGTCGGTGGTAACGGATTGCTTTGGAGCAGCAAGAGAGAAGGGAAGACTTGGGTTTAGGGAAATTTTCTGTCTACATGAAGTGATTTATTTTCTGATAAACACCAGTACAGTGATTTGAAAAGACAAGAAATGTTGGAGCTGGGACCAGAGAGACTTCAGATACCATTATATGTTTCTCATGTGGAGTCTTCCCAGGGGTATCGTGAGAATCATAAAAGCCATGAGACCCAAAATCTTGAGGTATTTCCTCGCAGTGTCCAAAGTCTGAGTAGAAAACCTTAGAAATAGATCTATACATAGATCTATGTTTTCCTGTGGAAGAAAAGCTCTTTGAAAAGAGGTGTCTAGCTTACACTCAAGGAATACAAGCCTGTGTAAAGGAGTCAAAAAATGACTTTTGAATATTCTCTTGGAATTCCAGCTTGTATAAGAGATCCCTCACCCAAGTGAGAGATTCCTGACACTCTACAAAAGACTCTGCAAAGATAAACAAGCCATCTAAATTTGGAAAAATGTGGATACCCTGTAGCCTGCAATGAGCTATAACTGGAGGTAGATAGTTTGTGAAGTTGACAATCCAAAGAGTAAGGCAGAGAAGTGATAATGTGATCCTGACACACAAAACCTTAAGAAATGCCTAACAATGGGAAGAATAGGAATGGGATGATAAGCATCTTTTAAATCTAGTGTGACCAAGAAACTTGACTGAGGAAAAAGAGGAGACAGGTTGTGAAGTGACATCCTTCTGAACTTGGGCATTCATACGGTCTTCCATTCTAATTTAACATCTTGTTCTTTGACGTTTCCATACTCACTAGCACACGTGCTCTATGCCAGCATGTTCAGGGATACTATATACCTAAAAAGAAAGGTGCCAAAAGCCCCCAGTATTAATCATATGCCCTGAAACACATAAATGAGTGCACATCATGCAAATAAAAAAAAAAACATGCAAACTCGACACCTACACTGTTTACAAGTAACAAGCAAGGATGACAGTATACTGTTTTTTATTCTGCGGCAGCTTTGCAAGTTAGGCCAGGACTCATAGAGATGCACAGTAGCTCTGTAAAATATTTGTACAGCAATCATAAGATAATAGGAGGTTAACAGGTTGTGGTCCTACAGCCTTTTTCATCCTAGTTATCAAAGCTCATGGGCTAGAATGGTTTTGGTATATGTCTGTGACTTACAGCATCTACAAACTGCCCCTGTCCATAAGGACCACAAGTGACAAACCAGGAACTGCACTTGAACAGGCTTAGGGAAGAACTCTATATCAAATAAACGGGAGTAAGTTACAGAGAATGGGGTAATCTCCAAGACAGATACCAGAAATAGGGCTACAGGTTAATACTAGGCAATCAGTCTGCAGATCATTACATGCTTACCCAATATCCAGACAGTGATCAAAGGTGAGAATCAAACTCAGCACTTTGTGCCTGTAAGGTAAAGACCTTAACCATTATGCCAACTAACACAGCAATGTACATACCAATTACATATCTAGAGTAAAGGCAGTGCTATCATGCACGTAACTGCACTATGGGGTACCTAAGTGAGCAGCACAGCAAATGCATAAGCTTACATATCAATATAGTCAAGTATGCTCATAATTTTTTTTTTTATGTGTTACCATGCTCATAAATGTGCAAGAAAGAGTCCATAGAGGGGCCATGCCCACACAAGACTGAAAATGTGAATTCACAGACATCTGCATCTCCAAATAAGGTAATGTTTAGTCTGGCAGTTGGCTTAGAGGATTAATGAGTTGTGTCCCTGTGGTCCAGTGGTGCACGATTTCATTCCCTCTGCCTCCATTACCTAACTGTGTGACTCTGAACAAGTCATTTAACCAGACTGAGTCTGAAAAAGGTCCGTGGAGATCAGTGCTCTACCCCGGAAAACAAATACAAATAAATATATATAAGCAGAGACTATGCTGTAAGTCCACATTGGTGTGCAAACCTGTCACATCTGTAAAGGGGGTATGGGCGTAAGGCAAAAAGGAGATGGTAACAAGCACAGGATCACAGAGAAGAGTAACCTATAGCAGGGTGTAGGATTTTCAGAAGTAGGGCAACAGTTTTTGGTTGGGATAGGCCATAGTTTTTGCTTTATATAGACAGAAGGAAGAGGGGAAAGTTTAAAAGGAAAACCAATAAATAACAATATAATAAATGAGCAGGACAGTGTACAGAGGCAGGCAGAGACACACACACACAATAGCACAAACAAACCAGGGTGGATAGGCATACACTAGTATGTAGAGGTATGGGACAGACAGACACAGAGGGCAGACAATTGGTAATGGAGGGGAAGAGGGGGTTGGACAGGTTGCAGAGAGTATGGGGCAAGGCACAAAAGTAAGGGAGCTCTTCGCAATTGTGATAGAGTGGGGTACAAGCAGCAGTGTGCTTTTCCCTGGCCCAAGATTACTCTGATCCATCATCAGACAGTAAATCAAATTGGTAGGTGGTACAGACCACCTCCTCTCCCAGTAGGTCAATAGTCAGAGAAGGTCTAGTGAAGAAATCGGTCACTTGTTACAGGAGGCCTTCTATGTGGGTCATATACATGTCCACTGCTCTCTATACTGCAGCGTCAACCACCTGCTGCCATTGCAGCTGGACTACTACAGCCAATAGTGCCAGGATACTTGCAGTGAGGTCCAAGACCCCCCTCCCTCCAATGAAGAACTCGCAGCTCCCTGACCCTCACACTCTTTCAGCTACAGCATTAGCAGGTATGGGCTCTTGAGCCACCTGTCAAGTACGTCTATCATCCAAACCTGCAGGGGAGAGACAATGAGAAGTTTGCCATAAGTGAATCTGTCTGGGCAGTAGACTGATTATGGTTAACACACAATTCAGCACTTGTAAGTACAACTAATCCTGAATGGTCACTAGTGTCTCCTGCCTCCTGCAGTAGGTAATATGATTATGACCCTGAACAAGAAAACTGTTATCAACATCACAAGCAGTGAGCCAACTGCTAAAACAACTGCTATTGGCACCACAGCTTCCATCAAGCAGGTGTCTTGTTTCATAAAGAAACAACGTGCTGCTTCTGAAACCAAAAACAAAAAGAGTAGGACAGTAAATAAAATCTCATTCAACAAACAGTTGTGTAATATAACATTGTTACTAGTTTCTGTGGCTGAAGCCATGAATTTAGGAACAAGTTACTAAATTACATTAGAACCTTGCACTGCACCACTGCAAATATCAACCTGAAATCAAGGAATTAATAACACCCATTTGTAAACCACAGAGACCGCTGGACACATTTCCTTTTCCAGGAGTGGCTTGGGAAAAATGTCTTGTTAAGTGACTTGCTCCAGGTCAGACAGCAGACAAATGAGGGTCGAGGGAATCGAACCCTTTACCATGAGAACTACACCTCACAACCCTACACTCTGCGCCAGCTACCGAAAGCAAAAGCAGTTTCAATGCAATTCAAGGAGTGCTTCACCAAAGAAAAAGCAGCAGCATCTTTTTAATGGCTTTTTGCATTAAACTTTCAAAATTTTAACTATAAGATCACACCTTGTAATTATAGTTCTGAGACGGATGATTACATCCCAAAATATGGAATAACCCAAACCACAGGGTAAAACGGTCAAACAGGCAAAACATTCAGTAAAAACTGAGAAATGTAATGTAACAGGACAAAAAAATACATCCTCCTGGGCAGACTTCAAATTTTCTACCATTAGTTCAAGAAACAAAGAAAATCATTATGTAAGCTGGAAGAAAAATAACTAAAAATGTCAACATTATTAACATGCATAAAATTCAGACTGACATATATGGTCTTGTAGCATTTATGGCTTTTATTTATTTTACCCTTATCGTGCCATACAGGCATTGTTTTAGCTGAAGCATCTCATAACAGCAGTTAATATAAATATTATATATATATATATATATATATATATATATATATATATATATACACACATACACACACATATATATATATATATATATATATATATATATATATATATATACACACATACATACATATATATATATATATATATATATATATACACACATACACATATATATACATACATACACGCACACACACACATATCTGCCAGCTTTCAGAATCAAGCCCAGTATCAAAGCAGTTCTGCCAGCTTTCAAAATCAAGCCATGATGCATCTGATTTCGAGTAAAAATAACATTTCTGCCCATCTTACATCTTGGGTAGATTTCACTGTTTTAACCCCAACTCATATCTCTCAGCCTCTTACTGCAAGAAATCTGGACAAAGCCCAACAAAATGGGGGGAGGGGGGACAAAGACCCAAAAAAAGGGACATATTTTAAATATTCCTCTTATAAACTTTGAAAGATGATAGAATAACAGAGTTTTTTAACTTACATTTTTGCAGTCTGAAACTTAAAGGCCTGTCATTATTTAGTGACTTCAATCTTCAGATTGTCCCAGTGACATGCCTGAAAACCACAAATTTTATGAGGAACAGACAAAAAACATGAGCCAAAAATCTGGACAATTACGAGGTTATGCCAACTACACCAACAGTCACTTCATCAAAGTAAGCGATGACTGCTGCTTTTATGATTTGGGACCCCTTTTTTGTAAAATGATTAAGCAATTCATCTGAAGTACAATCCAAAACAGACAATCGTGACTAACAAATATCGTGCATCACAAATCAATTTCATGTGCTTGCCTATAAACAATAAGTACGACCCATTACAAAACTATAGGCAGAGAGAGATCTTTAACCCTTAAATCGGAGGCTAGGGAAATGAAGTCATGAAATGCATTAAAAGTTAAAATAAATCAGTATAAACTAACACCAAGTTCAAAGTCGTTATACAGTTTCTTTTTTTGACAATTATTTTGGGAGTGAGAATGAACTGACAGTTTGAGTGTCTAACTGATAGCTGGATATAAGCTACAAATATTACATTTCCAATACAGTGAACGGCGCATGAGTTTCACAATCAAAATGTAATGAGGTTACAGTTGGTTCTTCCAATAAATAGGAATATATTACATTAACCATTAAAATACCAACAACAAACCAGAGTCCTTAATTCTTTCTTGAATCTGTACTTTTAGATGAAAAGAGGTATCTCTAATACCCTGGATGAAATTCTTCCAAAACATGAATAATTGTTGTTATGAAGAAAAAAATAATAAATGGAGCCATTTAAGGCCTAATCCAGAGACCTGTGCTATTTCTTCTTCTAGACCCTTATCTTTCAATGACAGCAACCTTCTTCAAAGTGCCTTGAACCAGGTCTCTGTTACAGCACAAATCTCGATGTTCTCCATTTTAAGAAGTGCTTTGAGCAAATGCATTTTGAGATTTAGACTTCTAGAGTCGAGTATGATAAAATGCTCTGGTAATATAGCCAGTGGGTAGTGGATGAGCTCTGGTGACAGCCATTGGGTAGTAGATGGGCTCTGGTGACAGCCATTGGGTAGTGGATGGACTCTGGTGACAGCCATTGGGTAGTGGATGGGCTCTGGTGACAGCTAATGGGTAGTGGATGGGCTCTGGTGACAGCTAATGGGTAGTGGATGGGCTCTGGTGACAGCTAATGGGTAGTAGATGAGCTCTGGTGATAACCATTGGGTACTAGATGAGCTCTGGTGATAGCCAATGGGTACTAGATGAGCTCTGGTGATAGCCAATAGGTAGTAGATGATGTCTGGTGACAGCCATTGAGTAATAGATGAGCTCTGGTGATAGCCAATGGGTACTAGATGAGCTCTGGTGATAGCCAATAGGTAGTGGATGGATTCTGTCTTACAAAACCTGACACATTGCTGCCACCAGGGTATAGGTTCATAGATTCATACTAGGCTATCTGCCCTAGGGCATTTATAAGCCTAGCCAGAGTGTGTTTGGCTTTCGCCACCCATTTTAAATTAATTTTGCTATGCCTTTTTTTGAGGTTAGTATACTGTGCCTCTGTCTAACAGTGACACAGAAGTGATAGCCGGGGTAAACCTACGATCTCCCATCCACTCATCAAGATTCCTCTTGAAGAGAGTCAATGTGGGACTCTGCCTAACCTGGACTGGGATTCTATTCCAGAGTGAAGGGAGCCTCTGGGTTATGAATCTGTCCCTCCAGCATGTCCTATTTATTTCAGTGCTGAGATTCAAGTCTCTCGATCGCGTAGCTTGATGGGATTTGGATTTTCTGAGGTGCAGCATGTCCATTAATTCGGGGTTGGACATGGCTTTATATGTCAGGCACAGATCGCCTGTGAGCAGGCGGTATGCCACTGAGTAGAGCTGGAGTTTCTTTAACCGGGCAGCATATGGCATCTGTTTGAGCCCTTTGATCCTCTTGGTGAGGTACTTTTGGGGTCTTTCCAGTTGCTGCAGGTGTCTGGTAAGGTACATCCCAAAAGGGGCATTGTACTCAATTATGGGCCTGATGAGGGATGAGTAGAGAGACACGATGACCTCCCCTAATCTAGATATGAATCCCTTCATGATTAGGTGGGCTATATAAAATGTTTTTCTAACCACTTTGGCCACATGGTTGTCAAATGAGAGATTGCTATCAACTTGGGTCCCCAGGTCCCTAATGACTTCTTCTGTACTTAATGGATTACCACCTATGTGGTAATTTGTGGGCACTTTGTTTTTGCCAAAGGGGATGACTATACACTTTTTGGCGTTTAGCTTGAGGCCATGGCTCTGGCACCAGTTGTCTGTTTCTATGAGGCCCTTTTGGAGGATGCTTGTGTCGGCTGGAGAGTTGATTATGGCGCCCAGTTTGCAGTCATCTGCGAACTTGGTCAGCCACAGTCCTTCCGTGTTGGCCTGCACCGCCAAGAAATATATACCGAACAAGAGAGGTCCCAGGACTGAGCCTTGTGGGACACCACTTGTAACTGGTTTGTAGTCTGACATGGCTCCAGCAATTCTAGCCATGTGGGTTCTGTCCTTGAGCCAGTTTGCAACCCATCTAGTGACATAGGGGTTTATATTTAAGCTGGTGAGCTTATCTATAATGCCCGAGTGGGGTATTGTATCGAAGGCTTTTGCGAGGTCCAGGTAGGCTGTGTGGACCACCTTCCCCTCGTCAATGGCCTTGGTGACTGTTTCAAAGAAATCAACCAGGTTTAAGAGGCAGGATCTGCCCTTAAAGCCAAACTGGGTAGGATCCAGTGTCTGTAGGTCCCCAATATCTTTATTTATGAGGTCCATGATGATCCTTTCCATAGCTTTGCAGAACAAGCTAGTCAGGCTTATGGGGCGATAGTTTCCAGGATCCGTTGAGGCACCACCTTTGTGGAGAGGGACCACTGTTGCTGTACGCCACTCTTTGGGTACATATCCTATAGTAAGGCTAAGATTGAACAGTAGTTTTATGTTTGGGTTTAGCTGTTCTTGGAGTTCATGTAGGGCAGCCGGGACACCATCTGGTCCCATTGATGCTGTGTTTTTTGCTTTGGAGAGGGCGGCTCTTACCTGAGCATCTGAGATGTCAGGGGGGCAGCACTCTGTTGGGATAGATATTTGCCCTTTTGGTGGGGGGGGGGGAGTTTGCACTGAACCTGTCAGTTAGGATGTTGGCAATGTCTGTGGGCTTGGTGTATTTGTTGTCATTTTGGACTAATTCTGAGCATATCTGGGAATTCCCACCCAGGTTCCTAACATAACTAAAGAAAGCCATGTGATTATCCTTAGTGTCCTGTGCAATTTTTCTCTCGAAGCTGGCCTTAGACGATTTTATGAGTGCCCGTAGTTTTTTGCTGATACTGATCAGAGATGCCTTCCCTTTTTGGGATTTTGCTCTGTCATGTAGTAGCTTCCTCCTTCTATTGTATAGTTTGTTTATGGCTGGGGTCCACCAGACAGGACGTCTGCCTTTGGAGGATTGGGTCTTGGTTTTATTTGGGATTGCATGAACCATGCATTCCTGAAGGTGTTCATAGAATGCGTTTGTAAAGGATTCTGTGGTCTGGGCCATATTTTCCACAGGCCCGGGAGCTTTGAAGGATTCTGCCTCGGTTTTGAGGCGTGTGAAATTTGCTTTAGAGAAGTTTTTCACTGTGGTTTTCTGGGCAGGGGGTGGGGTCGGGATTTGACTATCCAGTGAGATTAGTTTATGGTCTGATCTTACCAGTGAGGGATACACTTCTGGTCTGGAGCATAGTGTCCCCATGTTGGTGATGATCAGGTCCAGTATGTTTTCCCCTCTTGTGGGAGTGGTAACAAGTTGTTCCATAGCATTTGAGTTTATAAATTCTAGGAACCTTTGGGCTAGGGTGTTGGAGCTAGAGTAATGCTCCCAGTCTATGTTTGGGTAGTTGAAGTCGCCCAGTATAATGGTGTTTGTTGAGACCTTCATATTTTCCAGTATTCTCAGGAAGGCTGAGTGGGGTTCCTGTGTTTGGGAGGGTGGTCTGTAGCAGGCTATAAACTGGAAGGCAGTTTTACCCACTGTTAGTTGCACATGGATAGTCTCTGATGCTTCGTGCTGTGCCACCAACCTGGAGGTGTGGGTATCTTTGACGAATATTGATACTCCCCCTCCTTTTGTGGTTCGGTCCAAGTTTTGAGGCCGAAAAGCATGGTATGAGGTATAACCTGGAAGTGCTGGGGTGCTCTTGAACCAGGTTTCTGTTACTGCACAGATATCGATGTTCTCCATGCTAAGGAGAGTTTTGAGTGCGTGCATCTTGAGGTTTAGACTTCTGGCGTTGAGTAGCATTACTCTTAGTTTCTTATCCCTTGTGATACCTATGGAGGTGGGTTTGTCTTTTGAGCCTTGCCTAAAAAAGGCACTATGGGGGTAGCAAGAGCCTTTGCCAATATCCGAAAGCCCAGGGGTGACAGGTGCAAGCCGTCCCTAGCGAAGCATCGTGGCTTGTCGAGCATGTCATCCCAGGCTGACAGGCATTGGATCCCCTTTGAATGACACCAATACTTAAGCCAATTGTTGAAATTGATCATCTTGTCTTCATATTGTGGCATCATTCTTGGTGAGGATAAGATGCTACTCAAGGTCAGGGTCATACCGGCCTGGGCTACATGCTCAGAGAGCTCCTCTATGTCTCTTTTCATGTAGTCCAGGCAGGTATGTCTCAGGTCATTCACACCAGCATGGACAATGACTGAGTCATATTTGTACTTGCCTTGGAGTGACCTGAGTACTTGTGTTATGTGGCGGATCCTAGCGCCCGACAGGCAGCTCACCGTGACCCTCTCCTTGTTCAGCCTGGTGAGCGGGACGTCAGTGTGCCTTAAGATAGAGTCACCTATTACAAGTGTATCAGGTGTGTTGTTTAGCCTTAACGGCTGTGACTGTTCGGCACACTGGCTTTGTGAGCTATGTGTTGCACATGTTTTGTTTTGGGGTAGTGGTTGCTTGGGTGTCTGCTTTGGAGGTCTCTGCTTAGGCAGATTTTTATTTAGAGCCTCAGAGTATGTTTTTGTGTGTTTATGTGTTTGGTTTGTTGTCGTGGTAGGTCTATGTGAGACTGGAATTGTAGTGAGTGTGGTTTCCTTCTCCTCCTGACTGGTTACGCCAGTACTGAGTTGAGAGAACGTAGCCTCCAGTTTGGCTGTTTGGTTGCATCTCTCACATGTGTTGGAATTTGTTGGGAGGAGGAGAGGGTTGTCTGTGTACATGACGCAGTTGTAACATTGCCTCAAGATTCCCAGATTCACCAACTGGACCAGAGAGGAGATTGACAACTGACCTTTGGACATGCTAGAATAGTATTGGGAATTCCTTTATAATTGAAAAAACGGGCCAATGGGGAACAAGGTACTCAAGGGGAGTTTGTGAGGGTGTAGTGCTTTTAATTTTTTAGAGCTGACTTATATAATTGCTTTAGTGAGCCAGTGCCAGGTAACTTAAATGCAATGTGTTACAGGTAACTTAAATGCAAAAACGACAAACAGTAACTTTCTTTCAAGTGAAACAAGGAAATAAGTACAGTAAGCAATGCAGATATCACTAGGGATCCACAGAAGTGCTAAAAGGCTGCGTTTTAGGTGGAATTAGCATTTCAGGGAAATAGACAAACAACAAGCATACAAACAAAGCTAAATTCAGCAGGCCTGGATCTAGTCTATGCTACAGTAAACAAGGTGTACCAATTTCAGTAAGAAACAGTTAGAATATGCAGGCACTATAAGCCTTTAACCAGAAATTCCCAGCTCAGAAGGGCAGAGTCCAGCCTCTCCTCCCACAAGAGTGCAGACCGCGATCCTTCTTAATGTAAAATAACTGGCCTGAAGCCCAAGTGCTTAAACCAGAACTAATACACTTTTAGAATAACAGACACGGAGCCCTCAATCAGCAGTCCCCAACTTAGAAGGATGTAAGCTATCTGTCCTGCCACCACAGTGCAGGCCACAAACCTTCCTAATGTAAAACAACTGGTCTGAAGCCCAAGTGCTTAATCCAAAAGACTTAGAAATGATAGCTACATTTTAATCAAGTTACTACCAAGCAGTAATAAATACAACTGAATTCTTTAAAGAATGTCTGGATTAGTGCTCAAGTTATACAAACAAAGCTAGATTCAGCAGGCCTGGATCTAGTCTATGCTACAGCAAACAAGGTGTACCAATTTCAGTAAGAAGCAGTTCAAATATGCAGGCACTATAAGCTTTTAACCAGAAATTCCCAGCTCAGAAGGACAGAGTCCAGCCTCTCCTCCCACAAGAGTGCAGAACATGAACCCTCTTAATGTAAAATAACTGGCCTCAAGCCCAAGTGCTTAAACCAGAATTAATACACTTTTAGAATAACAGACACTGAGCCCTCAATCAGCAGTTCCCAACTTAGAAGGATGTAAGCTACCTGTTCTGCCACAGTGCAGACCACAAACCTTCTTAATGTAAAACTGGTCTGAAGCCCAGGTGCTTAAACTAAAAGGCTTAGAATGAGTTACACTACACCAAGCAGTAATAAATACAATTGAGTACTTTTAAGATGATGCAAAAGCAAAATAAAGTAGGAAAAAACACAAATACAGTAAGAGCAGATAATTTTTTTTTTTTTTTGTGGAAAGAGAGAAAGGAGTAGCAGAAACTAAACTGATTGGCCTTCTCAAACGCTCTCCCTGTACTGGGTAGAATGAGGTAATGACACTAGACTGGGAGGAGGGTCCCAGATCAAATTTACACTAGGGGCGGGCAACTGCAAAGCCACCAACTATAAAAACACTATACCAACAGGGAGGGATGGTGGGAAACAAACTGCAGAAATGTTACTCACAGCTGAAAAGCAGCAGTGAGCCTTTAAATGAAAGTTTTAAACAGCTAAAGGAGCCACTAGAAAAAAAGAGTTTAACTGCAACAAGTTATCATAAACAAACAACCCAACAGATGCTTAATAAGAGTGGACAATTTCCAGTTAATACCTCGCACACAGTAAAACTAGCTAGAAAAAATAAACAGTACACAAAGTGCTATAAATAACAAAGAAATAAAGAACAAAATAAACAAAAAACAGGATACTTAATGTTATATATTATAGCTCCGAGCTTGCTGAGTGTCCTTCCTTCGATTATCTCAGTGTAAAATGGCAGAACACTCACAACTGAGCTTCTTGGGTAACAGAAAGTTGAAACCTGAGACAGCTTTTAAGAAAGAAATCTCAAAAGAACCAATGAGGTGCTTAGTCTAAGCTGTAGTCCAGGAGACCTCAGTCAGCCAATGACCTCAAACAATTCTCTCTCACAAATGCCTGATGGCTTTGGCTAAAACAAGATGTCCCTGAATTATGTGCTCAGACACACAACCTCCACAAACACTAGGCCCAAATACAAACCTGAATATGGAAATGCTACAAATATCCCCACTACTTAGAACAAACTGCAGAAATGTTACTCACAGCTGAAAAGCAGCAGTGAGCCTTTAAATGAAAGTTTTAAACAGCTAAAGGAGCCACTAGAAAAAAGAGTTTAACTGCAACAAGTTATCATAAACAAACAACCCAACAGATGCTTAATAAGAGTGGACAATTTCCAGTTAATACCTCGCACACAGTAAAACTAGCTAGAAAAAATACACAGTACACAAAGTGCTATAAATAACAAAGAAATAAAGAACAAAATAAACAAAAAACAGGATACTTAATGTTATATATTATAGCTCTGAGTTTGCTGAGTGTCCTTCCTTTGATTAGCTTGGTTAGGAAAAGCCAAGTTTCCTTGTCAATACACACATTATTATTTTCTAGTGCAATAACCAAGGAGGGGGGGGACTTCTATACATAATTCAGGAAATTTTTCAAACATTTATGTAATTTATTATGTCAGCGGTGGGAGGTGTCTTCAGAGAAACAGATATTAAGGTAACAGGGTTATTTTAATGGCTGAAACTTTGGTTAAAAAGGGAGACACAGTTACTGCCATTCTTCTGTAGTCCTCTCCAGGAACACTCCAGCCAGCAGGGCTATGGTGCACTCAGCTGGTGGCATTTTTGAATGAGGCAGATTCCCATGCATTTATATTGCACTGCCCATTAAACTCCTGATGTGCAAGTGTATGCCTCTGCACCAAGCTGGCTTGGTTTACAGGAAAGACAGAGCGGTTTTATTTTTACAAGATTTAGGACAGACAGTTACACAAAACCATGGAGGAAGAAGAAGAATTTCTCTAACTGCACAGTCAGGTTGGACATCTATAAGTCCAGGGGTGTCCCTGGTGGTCTAGTGGTTAAGATTCAGTGCTCTCACTGCCATGGCCTGGGTTCCTTACTTGTCAGGGAAGCTTTGATGCAGTTTTACCGGGGAGAGCACTCACAACCCTCCTGGACATGGGCAGTCATCACTAAGTGCAATCTTATGTATTGACCAGTGCCTCTAGGGTATTAAACTGGGTTGAATGGGCTAGGCTTAATGTGACCTCTGGGTTGATAGCCTAGTAATCTTCTACGATCCTATAATATATGGTCAAAAGCAAACCATTCAAATAAAAAGGTCAGAGATAATGGTGATACTGCACTGGGTGTGGTGTTGTCCCATGTATGAACCTAGTGTTTCTCCAGTCAAAACAGACAGCAGAGGGGTTGACACACATCATGTGCTTTGAAAAAAGTGAAAAAAGTAAGAGCTGTGGCCACCTGTGATAACCTGTAACCTGCGTGGCAAAACTATGAAAACTGTTCCACATGAAAAATAAAAGTATTGAAATATTTTTGGAAGTTCAGAAAGCTGCCATTATGTAAGCACTGCTTTTATTACAATACTGTTGGACATTAAACAACAGACAAATTAAATATACTGTCCCATGTCTGCCTTTAATAAAACCTTGCTGGGAATTATGTGCCACGTGAGGCATATCATCTTGCTAAAAATTTTGACAAGAATTTTATTTTTTGTTGCATGCAAACGGACTAGTCTATAAGCTCAAAGCTGTGGCAAAGTCCTTCCTATCTTTAGGAAATACAACCAGTGAGGTTAGATTCAATATAAATGGGCATTTGATATTAAACATTAAGAGAAACTGAGGAGTTAAATTACTACTCAAAGATTCTGTTAGAGTTTGGATTTGTGTCCATTCAGGCCAGAGGGTTTTGCCAGCTGATAAAGATTACTACAATGAGAATTTCTTGCAGTCCATTTGACCAATTTCAGTGTCAGCCTAGGCGTCTGCTTTTACAGAGGAAGCCATGTCTTTGGACTTCTAGATTTCTTTAAAAGTGTCACATATGAATTGCTAATTTCTGAGGAAGTGCATCAGAGGGCACCATCTTTATCTACCGGATGTAATGTTATATCCTCTGGTCAACTTTAATTGTGCCAGTAAACGTTTTGAAGGGAAAAGCTTAGAAGATGCAAGCTGGCTCAAATATACTCATCCCAGGTGATCATTCATTGCTTTACAAACTTATTTATGACTACATATCGACCACCTATGTTATTTAACACCTTTCCTTTTTATAAATTTGAATTAACAAATTCATCCTCGCATACTTTAACAAAGTATTTTTTACCTCTAGTTTTGCTTTTCTTGATGAAAATGACAAATTACTGATTACCATCTTAAATACTTTTCATATGGCTTCTACAGTGGCTGAGACTTGATGTTGGTGTTGGAAATCCGCAATACAGTCAGTTAATAACCTGCAAGGATCATTGTTTTAAAAAGCAACAGGTCTATTCTACTAAAGTCTGAGTGTGTGTGTGTGTGTGTGTGTGTGTGTGTGTGTGTGTGTGTGTGTGTGTGTGTGTGTGTGTGTGTGTAGGGAGGTTAAATCCTAGGTTTTGTAATAATACCTGGCAATATTGCAGTTAGACAGGATATTCAGCTATGTCCACTTTTACTGTTACTTTTTAACCTCTTTGCTATACTATGCTTAATCTATTCTATTGGTAAAAGATGGTTATTTGTTTTACTGGTGACACCAGTGAATGGTGCTGGAAAGGTAAAGTCTCTTGTATGGATGCAACGGATGCACCAATTAACTCCAAAGCAGAAATCCTCTAGGAATATTTATGCAATTTTAATGGTTTTAGGGTAGACCTAGACTGAGAATCTATGTTTTGTCAAAGTTCTTCTCTTAAAAATATTCAGCACTTCCTATCTTCTCAATCTTCCAATATTTGTAGGAAGCACTGTCCGGGGAAACTGCCTTCCTTATTACACCCACAATGACTTCATTTTATATCATTACGCAGTGTTCAATACTGATGACAATGCTGCAATATATCTGTTGTAAAATCTGTGGACATACAAATTACCTGGGTCATGGCTGAAAATGGTCCAAAGACCAATTCAGATGCCAGCTTACAAGCCTTGTTGGGTAGTAATCCAGCTTTCTGAGCATCCCCTTTTTAATTAAGCATCATTACAGTTCTGTCCAAATTCAGTTTCTTGCAAACTAATGACAGAATTTCTCTTTCGGCTAGCGTTGCATGTCTTACAATATCATAACCTAACTTGTGCTTATTCATCCTGGAGACTGTTCTATTCTAAATTTACAATCTTGAAGAGAAGCTACTGCTTCTTCTTCTTTCTGCTTTTGCCGGTTAGAGTTCGCCACAGCGGATCACGTGTTCGCTCATGACTGGCAGTAGAGTTTTATGGTGTTGAGTTGCCAGCCAGGAGCCCAACCTTCCACAGAAGGTGCACACACTCACACCTAGGGCCAATTTAGTGTCCAAATCACCTACAGCATGTCTTTGGGATGTGGGAGGAAACCGAAGCACCCAGAGGAAACCCATGCGACCACAGGAAGGACATGCAGACTCTGCACAGAAGGCACCCCAGCCGAGGCTTGAACTGGAGAACCTCTTGCTGTGAGGTGGCAATGCTAACCGCTGCACCACCACGGCCGCCACTTGAAGAGAAGCTACTACAGGGTTTATTTTCATAATGGTATTTATACCCCCCACCCTAGTTTGACTGAGAATCCCATACCTTTAATATTTCAAATCATCAGACTTGTAGTAATCTTCAAGGGTATGTTCTCATCATATCAATCATTTACAGAACTTCACAGTTTTTTTCCTACTCTAAACATTTTGTTACAATAGATTTTTTTATTCTCCCCACAAAAAAAAAATGGAAAAGAAACCAAAACGAAAACACAACTCTGTCCTGAACAGGTAACAATATGTGAAATAAAAGTGGAGCTCAGAAAAAAAAATTAGAGCACGTAAAACAATACAACATGACAATCTTCTTATGTAATATTGCAAGTGTACCACAATTATAAGTAACAACAGCAAAAATAAAAAATAGTTTCTCTTTCTTAATTTGCAGCTCTTAAGCAAACTGATCTTTGCTCCCTTTTACAAAGGACATACTTGACATTGTATGATTTGATTGTCTAAGAAACAGGTTGTGATAAAAAACAGCAAATTTCACAACTTGCTGTTAATTATTAAATAACCCCTTTACTAAACTATACTAACTATGCGATGACTGCATCTCAGAGTAGGGGGGATACTCCCAAGGTACTCAAAACACAGACTTGGCATGTTTTGCACCATATGCATGCTTGCAGTTCCCCTCTTTTGAGAACTGCAATTACATTTGTTGGAATAACAACAGCCAGCCACTGACCTCTGCAGAAGGTTAAAAACAACCTCTTATGAGCAGCAGACAAGCTCTGTATGGTGCAGTTCCATGGAGAAGACATTACTAGTGGGGTATGGACTCAGGACAGCTAAAATAGCTTCCTAATGAAACAGTTATTTTGTGAGCAAACCTCATAAAGTGTGGTCACACAACAACACAAACATTTTGATCTGAGCCAAAGCTGTACTGCAAAATAAATCAGTAAAGGCAGTATGATGCCCCCTCTATGTCTCCATTCCTTTCACATATGTGTGTATATGGGTTCTGTTGGTTTGGTCAACATCTGTTTGACTGCATTTGGTTGATTATAGTCAAAACATCTGCAAGACTGACAGTCCCTGGGTAGAGAAACATTCCCTTTCCCCAGTGATTGTGCAATCTCTAGGTTAGTATATACAATTAACAGGGGGGTATGGGGGGTGCAGGGGGAGGCTTGACCTCCTGCAAAAAAAACAAACATTTTTTTAAAGTTGCATGCACAGAAGTTCTTCTCACTGCATGTGTACTAGGAAGTGTGTGTGTGTGTGTGTGTGTGTGTGTGTGTGTGTGTGTGTGTGTGTGTGTGTGTGTATATACACACACACACACACACACACACACAAACACACACACTTGGAAAAGGTATCATAGGTTCATAGGTTCATACTAGGCTATCTGCCCTGGGGCATTTACAAGCCTAGCCCGAGTGTGTTTGGCTTTCGCCACCCTTCCTTAGAATTGTGTTTGCTATGCCCTTTTTAAGGATAGTTTACTGAGCCTCCGTCTAGCAGAGACACAGAAGTAATCCCCGAGGTGAATCTACGATCTCCCATCCACTCATCAAGATTCCTCTTGAAGAGAGTCAGTGAGGTGCTCTGCCTAACATGGATCGGTATTCTATTCCAAAGTGAAGGGACCCTCTGTGTTATGAATCTGTCCCTCCAGCACGTTCTATTTAGAACTGTGCTGAGGTTCAAATCCCTCGAGCGCATGGTTCTAAGGGATTTGGATTTTCTGAGGTGGAGCATGTCCATTAATTCTGTGTTAGACATAGCTTTGTATGACAGGCATAGATTGCCTCGAAGTAGGCGGTATGCGACTGAGTAAAGCTGGAGTTTCTTTAACCTGGCAGCATATGGCATCTGCTTGGGTCCCTTGATCCTCTTTGTGAGGTACTTTTGGGGTCTTTCCAGCTGCTGCAGGTGGTGGGTAAGGTATATCCCAAAAGGGGCATTGTATTCTATGATGGGCCTGATGAGGGATGAAAAGAAGGGCACTATTACCTCCCCTGATCTGGATGGGAATCCTTTCGTGATAAGGTGGGCTATGTAGAAGGTCTTTCTAACCACTTTGGCAACGTGGTTGTCAAAGGAGAGATTGCTATCAACTTGGGTCCCCAGATCCCTAATTACTTCTTCTGTATTTAATGGGTTTCCACCTATATGGTAGTTTGTGGGCACTTTATTTTTCCCAAAGGGTATGACTATACACTTCTTGGCATTCAGCTTTAGGCCATGGCTCTGGCACCAGTTATCCGTCTCTGAGACCTTTTTGAAGGATGTTCATGTCAGCTGGAGAGTCAATAATGGCTCCCAGCTTGCAGTCATCCGTGAACTTAGTCAGCCATTGTCCTCCCGTGCTGACCTGTATCTTGGAAAAGTAAATGCCGAACAAGAGAGGTCCCAGGACCGAGCCCTGTGGGACACCACTTGTGACTGGTTTCGAGTCAGACATGACTCCGGCAATTCTGACTCTGTGGGTTCTGTCTTTGAGCCAGTTAGCCACCCATCTTGTGACATAGGGGTTTATGTTTAAGCTGGATAGCTTATCTATGATGCCTGAGTGGGGTATTGTGTCAAATGCCTTTGCGAGGTCCAGATAGGCCATGTGGACTAACTTCCCTTCATCTATGGCCTTGGTGACTGTTTCGAAGAAGTCGACCAGGTTTAAGAGGCAGAATCTGCCCTTGACAAAGCCGAACTGAGTAGGATCCAATGTCTGTAGGTCCCCAATGTCTTTGTTTATGAGTTCCATGATGATCCTCTCCATGGCTTTGCAGATAAGGCTAGTCAGGCTTATGGGGCGATAGTTACCAGGGTCTGTTGAGGCACCACCTTTTTGGAGTGGGACCACTGCTGCCGTACGCCATTCTTTGGGTACATATCCCGTAGTGAGGCTAAGATTGTACAGCATTTTTACATGTGGGTTTAGTTCTTTTTGGAGTTCGTGTAGGACGCAACCCGGGACACCGTCTGGTCCCATTGAGGCAGTGTTTTTTGCCTTGGAAAGGGCGGCCTTCACCTGGGCATCTGAGATGTCTGGGAGGCTGCACTCTTCTGGGATAGATATTTGCTCTATAGGGGGGGAAGGGGGAGAGAAGTTTGCACTGAACCTGTCTGCCAGGATGTTGGCAATGTCTGTGGGTTCAGTGTATTTTTTGTCATTTAGAATCAGCTCTGAACATACCTGGGAGTTGCATCCCAGGTTCCTAACATAGCTAAAGAAGGCCTTGTGATTGTCTTTTGTGTCCTGTGCAATTTTTCTTTCGAAACTGGCCTTGGTGGATTTTATGAGGGATCGTAATTTTTTGCTAGTACTGATCAGAGATGCCTTCTCTTTTAGGGATTTTGCTCTATCATGTAGTAGCTTCCTCCTTCTGTTGTACAACTTATTTATGGCTGGGGTCCACCAGACTGGACGCCTGCCTTTGGACGCTTGGGTCTTGGTTTTGTTTGGGATAGCATGGTCCATGCACTCCTGGAGGTGTCCACAGAATGCGTTTATACAGGATTCCGTGGTTTGGGCCATAGTTTCCACCAATCCTGGGGCCTTGAAGGTTTCCACTTCGGATTTGAGAAGTGGGAAGTTCTCTTTTGAGAAGTTCTTCACTGTGGTTTTCTGGGCTGGGGGTGGGGTCGGGTTTTGGATATCCAGTGAAATTAATTTGTGGTCTGATCTTACCAATGAGGGGAGTACCTCTAGTGTGGAGCATAGGGTCCCCATGTTGGTGATGATCAGGCCCAGTATGTTTTCCCCTCTTGTAGGAATTTTGACCAGTTGTTCCATAGCATTTGAGTTTATGAATTCCAGGAACCTTTGGGCAAGGGTGTTTGGGCTTGAGTAATGCTCCCAGTCAATGTTAGGGTAGTTGAAGTCACCCAATATAATGGTGTTTGGAGAGATCTTCATGTTTTCCAGTGTTTTCAAGAAAGCCGAGTGGCTCTCAAAATAGACACATTTATCTGGGACCTGTGTACCTATGTTAACGACTTTCCGTTTGATTGCCATGCCATGGCTGTGATTAGAAAGTCCTTCTACCTTGCTCAGCTGATCTGGTAGGTGTATCTCCTCTAGTTCCCATGCAGTTTTAGTTCTTTCATATTCATCCCTCATGAGACTCTTCCTTGAATAGAATGCCACTTTCGGAATGCATCTTACAAAGCACCTTGACCAGTTAATCTCGCTACTCTTTCTCGTATAAAATCTTAAGGGTTGATCTTTGCTTAGTTGTCCATGGCAAGACTAGCTACCCTGTGGTGTGTACTTTGGCTCTAGATGATTGTCACTGTTGAAGTAACACCTTGACCCCATGCAAAAACGGGAAAAAGGGGTTGTGCCTGGATCTTTGTTTAGCCTTTCAAGCAATGAAGATCCCTATATTTTTTTACTTTCGCTATCTTCACAAAACTAGTGGTCTGGTACCGATACCAATGACCTCAACATGCACTGCAAGATCATCAACAGCTGTTGGCATAACAGATTGACAGTCCACAGCATTCCTTGGTTTTAGAATAAACTCCCTCTCCATTTCAAAGTAACACCCAATCTATTTTCAAAACTAGATTTAAAGATTGAGGGTGGCCATGGTGGTGTAGCGGGTAGCGTTGCTGCCTCACAGCAAGAGGTTCTCCGGTTCGATTCTCGGCTGGGGTGCCTTCTGTGCGGAGTCTGCATGTCCTCCCTGTGGTTGTGTGGGTTTCCTCCGGGTGCTCCGGTTTCCTCCCACATCCCAAAGACATGCAGTAGGTGAACTGGACACTCTAAATTGGCCCTAGGTGTGAGTGTGTATGTATGTATGTATGTATGTGTGTATGTCTTCAGTGGAAGTTTGGGCGCCGGGCTGGCAACTCGACACCATAAAACTCCACTGCCAATCATGAGCGGAGAGATGATCTGCTGTGGTGAACCCTAACCGGGAAAAAGCTGAAAGAAGAAGAAGATTTAAAGATTGAGTGGGAGACCATAAATTCATGCCCGGGTATGAGAGAAAACTCCTTACCAGGGATAATTAACAAAATGGGCGCAATGGGGCATCATGATTAACTTTCTTCATTGCCCTTCTGCTATAAAATTAGTACAAACCTATGAAATATGATCAAAGAGCAAAATGTATACATGGAAATGTTTTGACACCCAGGAGTATTTCAGAATTTTTGCTAAAGAATTATTCAAAAGTAACAATGAAAACAGGATGAAAAATTATTTTGGTACTATAATATAACACTCTTAGAAATAAGACAAACAAGAACTTCTAGGAAATTTAGTACTTGATCATTTAGAATGCAAATTATTGGAGGATTATTCTAGAGAATTGTATTGCCTCTTTCTGTAATAGACTAAACGTTATATCTATCACCCTTGATTAGACAAAAAAAAAACTCCATTTTTCCTCCCTTAACCTATGGCACTTTTAAGGTCCAAAGGTACAGCATGTGTAAATACAAGGACACAAAAAAGACATAGCACATTAACAAATGAAAACCAGAGATAAAATGCAAACTAAAATTGTGAGAAAGGAAGTATACAACATTTACTGTCCTTGTAACCTTCATTATGTTGGTATTAGAGTCTCTTATCTTTAAAACCAGACTGTATGGACTTCTGTGTGACATATCTTATGGAAATGTGATTAAAGCAGTACCAAACACTTTACTGAGGTTCATAATAGTAATATAAATCATCACAGATGTAGAATGCTGTTCGTTTTAAAACCAAGGAAGAGATGTAAAAACAAAACAAAACAAAACAAAAAACAGTTGAATAAACCTGAAGCACATTTCATAATTATAAATGACACAGTGGTACCCATAAACTATGAGTTAACCTTTTCTGGTGAAACCAAGAAAACAAATAATCTCATTGGAATCAAGCACTTCGAAGAAAACACAAAATAAAAATACACAATGTTTCTACTTGTACTTCACTATAAGCCTCATGAACAGTCCAGGATGAAATCCATAAATCCACGTTTATTAAAACAAACAGTTTAGCGCTTTCATCCCTCCATCTGTGCTCTGGGACAACATCAGAACTTAGTGAAAGGAAAGGAAGTGAGGTCACCATTATATACAAAATCTTAATTAATAAATTGTTTAAATAACCTGTAAATAATTAATACATTTACCTTAAAGTAATAATCTAACACTCATTTAAAACATAAAAACTTTTGAAGTGTGTATAAAATAAATTAAAAACATTGAATTATAAAACTCTTTACATTAAAGCTTAAAATATCTTTTTTTTAACACTGATAATAATAGAAAATACTTATTTAAACCTGGTACATTTGTAGTGTATAATCTCACTATCCAATAAAGTTCTCTTAAATCAATGTTGAGTTCCCACCACCCCCCTCTTGGGCTGATGGGCACAATTTTTAAAATCCCAAACTTGAAGCTGGTAAAGCCCTGACATACTAGGGTGTGTTTATACAGTGCATTGTTAGTATTGCACCTAGACATAGTGTATAGATGCTCGTATAGTCTGCGTTTTAAGGCTCTTTCTCTTTTTCCTACATAATAATGTCTGCATGTCTGTAGACTAAGCCCTTAGTATAACAGCTCCCTTTTTGTAGTTTAATAGTACGTGTTCTCCCTTCAATTTGTACATCATCACTATCAATTACATAGGGACACTGTTTACATGTTCCACATCTGTATGTGCCTTTCCTCTCTATAGGCTTCTGTGGGATGATGTGCTCAATGTAATACTTAATGTTTTTACCTGTTTTATGTACAAATTGCAGACCTTGTCCAACCAGGCTAAATATTTCTGTGTTGCCCCTGAATATATTCCAATTTTTCTTAATGATGGATTTTATAGTAGATTCCCTTTCACCAAAGGGGATAACCATACTTAAACTGTAACAAGAACAGTGTGGTACAGAACTAATGTTCGATGTAACACAGCCACTACAAAGAAGGGAACTTTTTGGATGTTTTAATTTCAAAGGAAAAAAAAAAAATTTCACATCCACTATTTTTAGGAAATCTACTTTTTCGAATGCCTATTTAGACTTTCATAGTTGTCACCCACTTTATCAAAAGAAAAATATATATAGAGGCCAACTTATTAGGGCTGCAAGAATGTGTTCAACTAAGGAATTATTTCTGCAAGAAATTGATAGTATTACTAGTATGTTCAAAAACAGAGGATATCCAGAAACGCTATTTATCCAAACCATTAAAAGTATTGTGGACTTTTTTACATAGATCTTTTTATACACCTTTGATGATGAATAAAATAAATAATAAAGATAATTTATGTAAGAGATGTAATGTAGAAATTAATGCTGACTGGGCTCATATGTTTTATGATTGTATAAAATTGAAAGAATACTGGAAGTCAATTAATGAATTTTTGCAGGCTCTTTTTACAGATAATTTCATTATTTCTAAATCTCTTATATTATTCAACACACCTGTACCTCAAAGTGTTAAAAAGGTTAAGCTTCCCTTGTTATGGTCTATTCTAGCAGTGGCTAGGAAAATAATAACCAGAAATTGGATTTCAGATACACCTCCTTCGTTCAATGAATTTAAAAATGTTATGAATATAGTGTGCCATATGGAAATAAACACAATTAGGACAAGAACAAATAGAAAAACATCTTATTATATTGTATGGGATAATTTACAAAATTTGTTAAAAAAATTCTAATTTCAATAGCACGGTATTTTAGTTTAATTAATTGATCTGATTGTAGTGGATGTCTCTGTAAATACTTTAGTTGTATTGTTGAATATTATAATAATACCTATTTTTAATTACTTGTATAAAATTGTTATGATATTTCTCTTGTATGTTAAAACAATAAACCTGTTTTGAAAAAAAAAAAAAAAGTATTGTGGACTTATGGGGTACTGAATATAAATCCTTTGTTTCTGTTTAGGGATTTCAGTTCAGAATAATATAGAACTGAACAGGCATACGCAAAGACTGGTTGCGGTGTATAGGATCCTGAATGTTGATCAGAGCCAATTTTATATATAGATATATATATATATATATATATATATATATATATATATATATATATATATATATATATATATATATATATATATATATATATATATATATATAGCTATAATAAGGTTTAAATTAGCAGTAAAGAGGTAGGGATGAGTAGTGTTACAAAATAAGAAATATAGTTGGGAGATTCTATTAAAATGATTCAGGCATAAGCAAAGACTGGTTATGGTATATAGGATTCTGAAAGAACAGAAATTGTTTGACGATATGGCAAGCCGAAGACAACAGTGACATTTATCCTGGAGATATACAGGAGCAGATCCACTGACTTGACAGGCGAAGTTTTAGTTGTGTTTAAAATGAGTTTGCATTCTGAATGGATTTTAGTGGTATTGGGATAGGGTTCCAAAGTTTAGCTACACTATTTGAATATAGTCACCCTTAGTATTAGATGATTTAGTTATAGTGATTAGTGATTTTCTCTACAGCATAAAACTCTATTGAGGCAGTAATGTTGCATTATGTTGTTAAAGGCTGGGCTGTTTTCTGGTTTATAGAGAAGTCTATGCATTACAGTTAGCTGATAAAGAACTAGGTGATGTGATAGTTCTAACCTAATTCTCTGAGGGCTAGGCCGTAGTGTGTTCAGTTGTTATAGATTACCTTAAATTTGGCTATTTATTACAACATTGCTCAAGTATTTCTTTCATGGTCAGATGTATTAAGATTTTTAATTTCGATGTAATGATCAATCATTAAAAGAGATATCTTAGCCAGTATTGCTTTCTGCATCATTAAAAGTCGTCATACGTAATCCTCAACAATGAGAACGGAGGAAATGTCAGACTGTAACATCTTTGCAAAATAACTTTCAAGTAGTATTGTTTACAAATAAAAGATGCCCTCTAAAATGTCTATTTTGTTTTTTCTGTTACAACTGACAAAGATTAAAGTGGAGTAGAAGTTATTATGTGTATTCCACTCAAAAATCGTATGTTTGTGTCTTTCTGCTTTTCCCAGTTAGGGGTCGCCACAAGAATGCTAATGATTGGTAGTTGATTTTTACATGCTGAGTTACCAGCCCTGACGCACAACCTTCAACGAAGGTACGCCCATTCACACATGTCTCCACGCAGAAGACGCTATAGCTGAGAATCGAACTGGACAAAGAAGTGTTACATGACCCAAACAGGGGTTGGTGAAGCTTATGATAAAACAGGTAGGCAGGAAACCCCTGGGTAGTGATGATATTCTGAGATAAATCTGGAGACAATACAAGGATACATGTGTTCCCTGCCTGCTGAAGCTATTTGATAAAAGTAATTGGGTGGATGGGGGCCCCCTTCTTGAAAGCAGAGAGTGGTAGCAGTTCAGTCAAAAAAGGAAAAGACAGAATAGTGTTATCATCTTATCAGAGGTAAAATCTTGATAAGTTAGCCATGGTGTTTCAGACAGTTTGTATGTTACAACAGGGGCCAGTGGCACTGCCAGTGACAAAGTGTGAATCTGTATGTGGAAATACGTTTGACAAAATATATCTATTTATCTATCTCTCTCTCTCTTATATATATATATATATATATATATATATATATATATATATATATATATTTACACTTTCTGTATATACACAGACATACATATGTATGTATGTATGTATGTGTATATATATATATACATACATATATACATATATATATATTATATGTATGTATATATATATATATATATATATATATATATATATATATATATATATATATATACATATACATATATATGTGTGTGTGTGCATACATACACATCAAGATACAAACCAGACACACACCATTTACACACGTGTATGTTTATTAATCAGGCAAGACTACTGGTCTCAAGTCTCCCCTTTAAAAAGTGTCTAAGTGATTTGCTCAGTGTCACACAGTACGCAAATGGTGGCTGAGGGTAGGAAATCTTGTACTGGAGAAAGCAGCTCATATATTTAATCATCCGTACTGAGAGATAATCTGCTCAGATGTTCAAATCAAAATTAATAATGCAGTTAGCTGAAAGTGAAAAGAAAAGTTTTAACTTCTGTCAATTTGATTGCTATGGTTGACAGGTGGAGCGGTACTATTTGACCAAGGCATTGCTGGCCCTGGACCCCAGGGTTTTCCTGCAAATTTGTTGATTTTACTTTAGCTGTATACAGAGCATAAAGTCTATGAAACAGATTCATGCAGGACTCTTACTGCCTTTTAAATATACAAGGGATACTCTGGAAACATACATGGGGTACTCTGCAAACATACAAAGGGTACTCTGCAAGGAAGTCTTCTGTTGCCTTTGCTTTCTGAATTATGTTTTGAGCCTCTTCGTGAGGAAATCCAACATTTAGTCAGTAAACGGTGGGATAAGATTTTAATATTTTGCTTGCATACGATAAAAATGAGCAGATGCCAGACGGAGTACTCCTTATTTTTGGTTAGGTTTTGTGAGTGTTTACAGATGATGCATTAGTACATCTATCCAGATCAGAAGAGGATTTGTGGAAATTATAGGCCCTCTCACTGCTAATGATGGGTCATCAGGGTATGAAATGAATGCTAGCAAACCAGGTCAGTTACACCAAATTATGCCCATCCCAAAATGTTACTTGTGAGTCTATCAATGTGAAATATCTGGGAGCCTGGATAGCTGATTTTAAGGGATTTATATCAAAAGCATATGGTAAACTTTTGAGTTCAAACAATGGAAGACTTTAGATTAAAACTGAACCAGACAGCACAGGTCCTGAACTCTGTTGTGCCCCTTTTGTTGCTTTATGCAAAAAAGGCCTTTCTTGGGGGCTTCCATCCAAATTCTTGTAAGGTTAATATAGAATACAATGAGGGACTACATGGGAAATCCAGGGTGGCATGGAAAAAGTTGGTAATATCACCCACATTATGAGGACTAAACATGCCAGACACTCAACTGTATTTGAGGCTTTACTGCATGTAAACGTAAATGAGACGACACAGAAGCGATTAGGAAAGAATCAATGAGAATTTTAGCAGACGGCTGTACTGAGGGATGCCTGAAAAAGATTTTAACCCCCTTATGTGATTAGGCAACTGATGATTGTATTAATGTCAAGTATTACTATGCCAATTATATGGTAACAGATGAAACTGGCACTGCCTACTAGACATAACATGACAGTGATATGACTGAAAGCTCTGTCACTGTATTCTGTCTCCTACAGGTTGCTAAGGGGTGACCTGTGCCTGTCTTATAACGCAGTCTCTGACCAGGACCTGATGGAAATGCTACACATTCATAAATTAAACTACACAAGGATCACTCACTCTATGGATCTTAACCTAGCCTCTGACATGAACAGATCATGCTGCAGAGATAAATACATCTCCCAGAGACTGCCACTTCTCTTGAACAAGATTCCAGTTCACTTGAAATTTAGCCTCTCCCTGACCCTCTTCAAACTTAACCAAGATCAGTGGATGGATGATTGCAAATTCATTCCTGGGGTGGTGTCCATTTTCCTCCTGGGCAGAGGAAGCCAGTATTAATTACCACAGACCTTTACCTTTGTGAACTTTACTCACTTAATAACCGACAACTGGGGCAACTCGGGATAAATATGGCTAGGCTTGTAAGGGCTCTAGGGCCATGAGTCTAGTAACCTTCTATGAACCTATGAATCCATGAATGTGGGGTGAATACAGTTGGAGGATTTGGAAATCTGTGAAGACCAATTTTCTGTAAACAGCAATGGTGTTTAGATGACTGGGGAACATAGGATCAAAGATGTCTCCTTTGCGTAACATACTGAGACTGGATTATGAGGGGACAGTAAAGACTGTGACACATCCAAGTCTGAGTATTCTATTAAAATTCAGCCACTGAAACTGATAGTTTTCATATTAGAAGGTATAGGTAAAGCCACTTTTGATAAGAGTTTGCACTTAGGGCATGCAAATCTTTGAATATCTTAAACCAGAGGACTATAAAAGACCTGTGTAAGAACAGCAAAACTGTTCATCCGGGAAAATTATTTTATTTTGCTTTTGTTTACCAGGTTTGGCAATTGGTTTTACAGAAAAAATAATTTCAGCGGAGGCCTGGGGAGAAAAGCTGCAACATGTTAGAAATAATTTAAAAAGACATTTCACAAAATACATTAATAATTACATATTCATTTGCTAATGAGATTACATTCATATGGAATAAATACAAACTATTACAGTACAAAAGATCAATATTTATTAGCAGATGTGGAACACTGAGCATCTGAAGAGGTGTATCACTGGGTTTGTCAAATAGAGAACAGATCCTGTGATTAGTGCTTAGAAATTCAAAGAAGGTGAGGCGAGGGAAAGAACTAGGTAGGGCAGAAAATGTTGATATTGCAGTTAAGAGGTGGGGTATATTGCTACAATAAGGTTTATATTAGAACTATTTTGTCACAAGGCTTTGGATCTGCCAGTTACCAAGATATGAAACCATTTCCAAGAGGATTTTGCATGTAAGTGCTTGAATAAATACTTCTATACTCCACACAGACTAAAAAAAATGTTGCTGCGTTACATATGGAGATGAAGAAATAAAGGAATGTATTTTATGTTGTGCTGCATTAAGTGCATTTAATAAACAATATGAAAAACTTTTAGAAGAAACTCATGGTTGGTTGACAGAGGCAGCACTTCTGTAGTTTATTTTTACTGGGTATCTAATCAAGAATGAAAAGGATCTTTTCAGCATTATGACAGGTGATGAAGTAATGCAGCCGGTAGGATAAACATCTCACAGGGAAAGATGTACTGCAAACAAGGATCTTGGAATAAGTGTGTAAACGGACAGCTGCCTTCACTATTTCAAAGACTAAATAGGAGAATATTTTTTTACATAAAGGGGAAGGCAAGATTAAATTGTAGGGGCATGTTTAATACTGTAAAATAATTCAGTGCCTTTGTTACTCTATAGGGTTTTGTGCCTTTCAGTGGAGACAGACAGGGCATTAGGGAATTGTCGGTTTGTTCTTCCAACTGTTTCAGTATGTATTGTGTATTTAACAATGCCACGCAAGGTTTGATCACAGTTTGACAGTTACATTTGCTTGATGTCTTTAAAGTTTGTTAAAGGAAAAGTCAGGGAGATGAAAATTTGTTTTATTAATCTACTTAAAACATGATTCTGAACAGGTGTTTACTGGCCACGCTCCAGTTTAGGTAAGATGTTCTTGAGCAACAGGAGAGAGAATGTACAATGGCTGGCTTAACAGAAAGGTATGTTTACAGGTTCATAGGTACATGCTAGGCTAATGACCGCTAGGGCCCTTAAACGCCTAGCTGTGAAACTCAAATGTGACCCCCAAATTTGATTTATATAGGGAAGGGGTAATTTACTGACTGCCTCCGCCCATCAGAGCATAAGAGCCAGACCAGGGGTGAATTTCTAATTACCCATCCATTGATCAAAGTTGCTCTTACATATGGATATGGAGGAAACTCTGCTTCACATAGATGGGGAGCCTGTTCCACAGAATGAGAAGTCTCTGAGAAACATATCTGTCTCTCCAGCAAGTCCAATTTATGTTGCAAGCAAAATTTGGGTCTTTCATCTAGTAGTCCTAATGCTGTTTTGTGGATGTGCAAAAGATTCATCAAAACGGGGTCCAGGAATTCCTTGCATGCCAGGCAAAGATCACCTCTCAGAAGTCTGTATGATATGGGCTCTGAGGGGACCAGTGTAGGACATTGTTTTTACTTTACTCCCTGTTTTCTTTTTGTAAGGAACCTTGTGGACATTCCCATTGCTGCATGTGTCTAGTCAGGTACATACAGAAGGGGGACATTATACTCTATGATTGGCCTGATGAGGGCAGAATACAGTTGTATGATGACCTCTCTGGACTTAGTTGCCATGATATTGTTTATAAGGTGAGCAACACAGAAGGATTTTCTTAACAACCTTGGACACATGTTGGTCAAAGGCTACGTTACACAGCTTTATTAAACCATCACTTGTGACATAAACAATCATACATTTATATAAATGAAAACAAACCACACTGACACAGCCCTAGTTGCAAGCATTTTACATCACAAACCATACTGACACAATCCCAGTTGCAAACACTCTACATCACTTATAATCCACCCAATCTCTCTCACTCAAACATTACCTAGCTCACTTGTGTCCTGCCACCTTTTAAAGCTCATTCCTCCCTTGTATGTATTATTCCCACAATTTCCATTTTTTTCCTAAGTAGTTTGCTCCCACCCTTTTCTAAAGATCTCAATTCCATTTGTTTTGTCTCTGTTACTATGTTCCCTACTTCTAGTATTGTTGGTTTAGACTTTGATTTCCATTTACTAGTAACTGCTTTTTTGGCAGCCAGCATTATTAGACAGAGCAAGGCTTATCATGTCTAGGCAATTCCGATTCTGTATCATAGCTCAGAAAAATCATTGCCCTCATCAGAACAATCTACCCACCCAGCATCTCTGACAGTGCATCCAGCAAGGAATCCCTAAAGTCCGTTAACTCACTGCACTCTCAGAAAATATGTTCCCAGTTACCTCTTTCTTCCCCTTCATATCTCCAAGATTTACTGTCTGCCTGAGGAAAAATTCTCTGGAGTCTACTTGGGGTATAAAAATATCTATGTACAATTTCAAGGCAAAAATTCTAAATCTTCTAGAATTTTTTGTATATTTGGGAGGCATACATATATTCTCCCATTGTTTCTTTGTAAATTGCTTATCCAGTCTCTCTTCCCAATCCTTCTGAACCTCCTCTGACTAACTCTTATAGTTATCATACAATATTTTATATGCTCTACTAAGGATTCATTTTTTAATGGCAGCTTCTATTCTACATTCTATTAAAAACTATACCAGTGCTTGTCTTTCATTTAGGACCCCCTATTTCCTTCTCTTTGCCTGTACTCGGATATCAATCCCCGATAGGGAAGGCAATCTCTAACCTGCAGTCCAAATAAATTCTTGGCGTATTCCCATTTCATCATCTTTCCCTCTCTAGTTATTTGCTCCCAATACCTTGGTTCCTTTGCCAGCTTTCTCCAATAAATTCAAGGCTCCTCTTGCCTATTGTCTATAGGCCTAAATGAGTCATCCCTATCGACAGAATCTCCTTTTTCCTTTCCCGAGTTGGTTTAGTTCTTAGAATACTTTCTGCTACTTTATGGATATAACATTCTGCAGGATTACTGTTATTCTCCTTAAAGGCCTGCATCCAAAATCCAAGTCTCTCCTTGTTTCTTGAGCTTTCCCCATGTTTCATCATCATCCCTTTCCACTTTGAATTGTAGTTTTCTGCTTGCTATATGTAGGGCTCTGACACTGGGTTTGACATCCGAGAAGTAGATGCCCAAAAGAAATGGGCCTAGCACACAGCCCTTGGGGACTCTATTGGTGACCAGCCTCTTTGTGAAGGTGGTCATATTGAGTCTAACCTCCTGGTTTCTAACAGTGAGCCAACTGGCTATCCAGCATGGTATAAAGGGGTTTACACCTAGTTCTTTAAGTTTGTTGACAATGCCTGAATGGGGTATTGTATCAAATGCCTTAACCAAATCCAGGTAAGCAGTACGTACAGTGTTCCCCATTCACTACCTTAGTGACCTTTTGAAGAAGTCCACCAGACTCAGTAAGCATAACCTTCCTTTGAAAATTTCCATAATTCTTTCCATGGCTTTGCAAATAAGACTAGTCAGACTGATGTGTCAGTATTTTCCAGGATCTGTTGGAAGTCCTCTCCTATGAATGGGGGATGACTGCTGCAGTCCTGCATTCATGTGGCACAATGCCTGTTTTAAGACTACAGTTAAATAACCCAGAGATTCCTAGACGTTGTTAACGCCAACACTCTGGAACAGTTAGTCCATTCTCCTAACAAGGCTACAAACATCCATGACTTTGTAATTACAAACATGATGGGGAGGGGGGTAATGTTCCTCACCCCAGGTAATACCTAAACTCATCAGATCTAACCAAAAGGCAGTATTGCTTGAAATAAAAATTAAATTCAGTGATCCAGTGAAACCAAAAACCTTTAGGAACTCTTCCAAGGCCAACCTCTCTCTACTAAATGACACATTGGCAAAATTTCAAGCACTCCCAAACCCAATAAAAACCACAGCATATGCTTAGCTATTTACAAAATCTCTGTACAGCCATATGGATAGCTGTAGAGAGTGAGCTGTGCCCACTCGTACCACGAATAAGAAAAACTCAGAAGACAAACTACCCTGATAGAATCACAGTATAAATCAGTTATACACCAAAAGAAAAAACAAATCTTGACCAAGTGTAGGAGAAACAATACCATACATACTAAAAGCCCCCTCACAAATCTAAACAGGTAGCTAGGAGGAGTAATTAATACTTCAAAGGCTAAATTTGAAGACAAAATAGCTTCTCAGGCAAAGGACAATCATAAAGCTTTCCCCAGCTATGTCTGGCTACATCGGTAACCTCAGGGGAACTATACAACAATGCGCAAAACTTATTGCAAAATTGCATCAGCCACACTGAACCAGAGGCCACTGCCAACATTTTGGTTGACAGGTTCAGCTCACATTTCTCCCCAATTCTCCCCAATAGTCCAAGAGAAATACCACATAACACACTCTCCCCAACCATTACTAGGGAATGGGTCATAAATGCACTTTCCAAGGCCAAAAACACTAAATTGATGGACCCAGATAACATCCCGGGATGCATATAAAATAACATGAAACATAACCTCTCTGGTCCACTTGAATCACTTTTCGCAAAGGAGATCCAACCACTGATCTGGGTAACTATAGGCCCATAAGTTTTACCAGCTTCATATGTAAAGCCATGGAAAGAATCTTCATGGACATGATAAATGAGGACATCGGTAACCTGCAAACATTGGACCCATCACAATTTGGCTTTGTTAGAGGAGGGTCATGCCTATTAAATCTGGTGGGCATTTTTGAGAAGGTCACCAAAGCACTGGACGAAGACAAGGCTGCGTGCGCAGCTTACCTTGACCTGGCCAAGGATTTTGATACAATACCCCATCCAGGTATTATAGACAAGCTCACTAATATAGGTATAAACCCTTTTCTCACCAGCTGGATAGCCAACCGGATCACTGATAGGACCCAGGAGGACAAAGTAGGTAAGGCCACCTCCACCAAGAGGCCAGTCACTACAGGAGCCCCCCAGTGTTCACTACTGGGCCCACTCCTTTTTGCCAATTATTTCTCTGAAATAGAATCAAATATTGAAGGCTTATGACGAAGTTTGCAGATGATTACAAGCTGGGGGTTATCATCAACTCACCTGAAGACACTAGCATTATTCAGGAAGTCATATGTCTGACTAACAAATGGTGCTAAAGCCATGGTATGAAACTCATTGCTAAGAAATGCATAATTGCACCCTTTGGGAAGTCAACCATCTTGGCTAATTACCATGTTGATAATACTCCCCTGAGAGTCAACCCAGTGGTCAGGGATCTGGGTATGCACATAGACAGCAGCCTTACCTTCAACCACCATGTAACTACACTGGTGAAAAAATCCTTTTATGTTGCACAACTTATAAGTAAGGGCATAGCATCTACAGTGGATATAAAAAGTGTACACACCCCTGTTAAAATTGCCAGGTTTTTGTGATATAAAGAAAATGAGATCACAATAAATGATTTCCTCACCACTGTAGACACGTGATGATCAAAGGCTAGATTACTATCTGTGTGCGCCCCCAAGTCCCTGACTACTAGGTCAACTCTAATGGATGTGTTGTCAATATGATAGTTACCAGGGATGGATGACTTCCCGAAGGATACTATTATGCATTTCTTGGCATTTAGTTTTAGTCCATGACTGTGTGTCTGTCAGCCCCTCCTTGAGAACATTTGTGTCAGTGTGAGATTCAATGACAGCTCCTAATTTGCAATCACTTGCAAATTTAGTCAGCCAGAGATCATTGACATTGACCTTGACTTCTGAGAAGTAAATGCCAAAAAGGAGCAGTCAAGGACTGATCCCTGAGGGACTCCACTTGTGACTGGCCTCTTTGTAGAGGTGGACTCCCCAATTCTAACTTCCTGGGTCCTGTCTGCGAGCCAGTTAGCTATCCACCTGGTGACATACGGGTTTGTACCTAACATCTCGAGTTTGTCGACAATGCCTGAGTTGGGTATTATGTCAAATACCTTGGCCAGGTCAAGGTAGACAGCGTGAACAATTTTGCTCTCATCCATTGCTTTGGTGACCTTCTCAAAGAAGTCCACCAGGTTGAGTAGGCATGATCTGCCCTTTACAAATTCAAACTGGGTTGGGTCCAGTGTATGGAAGTTTACTATGGCTTTACATACAAGACTAGTGAGACTTATGGGTCTGTAGTTTCCAGGGTCTGTAAATAGGTAACAGTGATCCCTCTGCACAAAGGTGGGCCTTCTCCATTCATGAGGCATGAAGCTTGTTTGGAGGCTACAGTTAAATTTATTTGATTACTGGGTTGGTCTTACTGGGCAATCAGGTGCCCGTTTTCAGCAGAGACCCGGGAGAAAAGCTCCACATACATAATAAATCATAAAAAAATACAAAAGCTCTACATATATGATAAAAATACAAAAGTCAGAGAGGAGTACAAATTAACAGAACAAACAATAGTATATCATAACACAGTATGAGTAGAGGTTACTGAAGTGTACAATATATAGAGTGTACAGTAGTAAAACAGAACATATATTTGTATATATTTGAGTAAGAACGTGCAGTAATAATATATACAGTTATATACGTACATTTAAAAATACAATTCGTTATGGTAGGTTTTTCTTTTCTACGTGTTTGACCTTTGAATAGTGCTAGAGGAAGATTTATCTGAATGGTGGTAGCAGGGCTAGCCATGGTCAGTACAGGTACATTGCCAGATGAGATGGACTTTTAATTGGGTTTTAAAGATGGGACTGCTGTTTTGCAATCTGATATCTGGTGGAAAAGAATTCCCGATTTTAGCAACTGTGTAGAAGTAGAGGGAATCACCAACACTGTATCTACACTTCAGGAAGGGCTTTGTTTGTGGATCTTAGCTGGAGAGCAGAACTGTAAAAGTTGAGTAAGCCTGAGAGATCAGGAATCGTGTTTGGGTGGTACACCAAATGATGAGCCATGGTGAGTTGGTTATAGTTTAGTAAGTTGGGGAGTTCTAGCCAACCTAAATGTTTTAGTGAGTGACAGTGCTGGGAGCAGAAATTAGAGTTGGTTGCAAATCTATTTTATTAAATATTATTTAATAAAAATATAAATAATAAAAATAAATAAAAATTATTCATGTGTTATTAAATAGTAATCCCGGAGGCCCTGATAGGTCATGTTTCATGCTATTTAGAAGGCATCCTGAGATACTGTCTGGGCCCACTGATGCAATGTTCTTGGTCTTAGAGAGAGCATTAAGGACATGTTCCCTAGTGATACTAGGGGGAGTTATATTTGATGATATTTCCTGAGGGAAGGTTGATGGGGAGAGGGGAGTAAAGTTGGAGCTGAATTTATCAGCCAGGAGGTTTGCTATATCTTCTGGCTCAGTATAGGTGGTTCCATTTACAAAGAGCTCTGCACAAAATTGTGTATTGCCTTTGAGGTTGCAGACATAGCTAAAGAATGTTTTGTGGTTGTCCTTGGCCTAGGAGGCCAAACATACCTCAAATTAGGCTTTGGTAGACTTTATTTGTCCTCTGAGTTGTTTGTTTAGTTTAATGAGAGTGCTTTTATCCTGCTGGGTGTTACACCTCCTAATTTTTGCCATGATTTTCTTCCTCCTGTTATACATCTGATTGATTTTGTGATTCCACCAGGGTGGCTTGTTTTTTGAGTTAGTTCTGTACTTCTTCCTGGTGACTACAGCTGCCTCTGTGCAGCTATGAACATGCTTGCACAGGGTTTCTCTGAACAGTTCTGCATAGGCAGAAGCATTCTCAGGGTTTATAGGGGTTTGCAATTTTGCCAGGTTCTTCTCACTTAATAGCAGGGGGTTGGCCTTAGAATAGTTCCTGAATATTCCCGGTTTAGCTGGGGGTCTAGGTTTTATTTTTTACTTCAAAGGAGACCATTTTGGGGTCGGACCTTACCAGGGAAGGCATTACACTAGGGGATGTGCAGCAGTCTCTCATTAGTGAGGACCAGATCCAGTAAGGTTGCACCCCTGGTTGGTGTACTGACTATCTGGTCCAAGGAGTTTGTGTTTACAAAATCCAGGAATCTCTGTGCATATACGTTTGATGTCATATAGTATTCCCAGCTAATAGTAGGGTAATTAAAGTCACCCATGAATATGGTATTGGGTTGTATGGTTAGTGTTTCTACTAAGTTTAAGTACATTTTATGGGTTTCCTGGGTCATAGAGGAGGACCTATAGCTTGCAAGGAAGTGGTATTGGATTTTTGCCTATGGTGATTTGAACATGGAGCAGTTCAAGTGCATTGTCCTGTTTGACCAGCTTTGAAGTACATTTATTTGTGATGTAAACAGAGACACCTCCACCTTTAGTCCCCGACTGTGAAGTAGCTGGTCTAACTGTGTGGAAGGCATTATAACCCTGCACTGTTGGTGTGCTGTCCACGGCTTTAAAACCACGTCTCTGAGACAGCACAGACATCAGCATTCTCTAAAATAAAGACAGCTGCCAGGGAGTGGAGTTTTTTATTTAGGCTCCTAGCACTGAGCAGTAATACCTTTAGATTTTCTTGGTTTTGATTTGCTATGTCAGAAGTACGTTTGGTGTTGCCTAAAAAGGCACTATGGAGGAAGACAGTGTTTTAGCTAATATTCAAAAGCTCAAAAAGGATTGTTAGCCTAGAAGCAGTCTATGAATCTACAATGATTCTAGGAATCCTGATAAGTCATATTTTAGACTATTCAGGCAGCATTCTGGGATGTTTTCACTGAGACAGTGTTCTTGGCTTTAGTGAGTGCAGCCAGTACATGGTCCCTGGTTATAGCTGAATGGATACTAACTGGAAAAGATGAAAAGCAAAGTAATATTAACTGCTTTGGAATGTCTATACAGACCTGCTTTAGAAATGCGTGCGCGTATACACACACACACACACACACACACACACACACACACACACACACACACACACACACACACACACACACAATATATATACGACACACACACACGTATGCATGCATGATGCACACACACAGACACACACACAAAACATAGTAATACTACATCACTAAATACACAGGCTCATCTCTAGTCCAGTCGTTCCAGTCCTGTGGAAAACCTCACATCATACCACTCCACAAAGGTGGCCCCTCCCTAGACCTTTACAACTATCGACCAATTGCAATTCTCTCACCCCTCTCTAAGATCCTAGAAAGATGTATTCATCACCAGTTCCTCTCCTATCTCCTCACCAACAACCTTCTCTCCTCAACCCAACACAGATTTCACCCATCCCACAGCACCACCACTGCCCTACTCAAATTCACCAATACTGTAAACTCCCACAGGAATCTAGGTAAATCTGTCTCAGCTACTATCCTAGCTTTATACAAGGCATTTGACACAGTCTCACATAATAAACTACTGTCTTGTGTCTCTGACCTAAACCTTAACAACCCCACCCTCCTCTGGTTTAAAAGCTATTTAGATAACCACCAACAATCCGTCAAATGGCATAACTCTCTATCCCACCGACTCCCAAATACCTTAGGTGGGCCGTAAGGATCAATTCTAGGACCCCTTCTTTTTAATATCTTCACAAACAACTCCACTCAGTTACCTCTAAAGCCGACATAGTCCAATACGTTGATGACACAACTTATATGCTCTGCACCTAACATCCAACTTCTCCAACAAAAAGCACAAGAAGCTTTCTCTGAAATAGAGAACTGGCTTAACAACTCACAACTCATACTAAATCCCAAAAAAACACAACTAACGCTATTCCACTCTACTAAAACGAGCAACCTTACCTTCTCTATACTCTCCACCAGCAAAACCCAAATCACCCCGGTCACTGAGGCTAAACTCCTAGGAGTTACCATTGACCAGCAACTCAAATTCACATATCAACAACCATCACTAAAGTCCACAAAAAGCCAGGTTCCCTCTATCGCGGTATAAGTTATCTAACCACTGAATATCGAATTGCAATAGAAAGGACCCACCTCCTATCTACTCTACTTTATCCTTCCCCAATTCTAACTAATCTTTACAAAACTGACCTTAATAAACTTTCCATCTGTTACAACAAAATTGCTAGATTCGCTACCAATGCCAAATCATGATCCAACCACCCCCTTTCACTACAATCCTTGCACTGGCTTGAATTTCCGAACCTATTAAGGTACCATCAACTCAGCCTAGCTCATCTAATTCTGTACTATCTTGAGAAAACCCCTGACCTGAGCGGCATGCTGAACTTCTACAATTCAAATAGACCACTTCAGTCCTCCAACAAAGCCTTAATCGAAACCATCACATGCAAAAACAACTCAGGGGAATCACTATTTGCTCATAAAATAGCAAAAATATGGAACAATCTTCCCCCTAACCTCAGACTAAAAAACTCCATACCCTCCTTTAAAAGCCTACGTAAAACATACCTCTTCACCAACCATCTATTCACCTGTAATTGACCCCCTGAAGCCTCATCCACTTACTATTTCTACACCCCATCTGTATTGGACAACACAAACAACAACATCTAACTATACCTATCCATGTGTGAACAATAACCTATATATGAGTGCATGTACGTGTGTGTATGTATGCATGTGTGTGTGTGTGTGTGTGTGTGTGTGTGTGTGTGTGTGTGTGTGTGTGTGTGTATATATATATATATATATATATATATATATATATATATATATGGGTCTACTTCATTTGCCTTAACTTCCAATTGACTGACACCCATTTGCCCAAGACCAAATGACTGACATTTCATTTGACTGACACTTCACTTGACTGACCAGTATTAATGGCAAGTAAATGGAATATGTCCCCTTTCCCACTGTAGTGCGACCCTGGAGTTAGAATATATAGTTAAGGGGGTGTAGGGGGCACAGCCCCCCACAATGGGGGGTGTGGAGGGCGAAGCCCCCCACTTAACTTCATATTATATTGTTTGGTTTTGCTTTCATATTTCTTAGTAAAACAAAAGTAAGTGGGGGGTTTCACCCCCACACCCCCCATTGTGGGGGGCTGTGCCCCCCACATCCCCTCTAACTATATATTCTAACTCTAGGGTCGCACTACAGTGGGAAAGGGGACATATTCTATTTACTTGCCAATAATACTTGTCAGTCAAATGAAGTGTCGGTCAAATGAAATTTCAGTCAAATGTGATCGGGCAAATGGGTGTCAGTCAATTGGAAGTTAGGGCAAATGAAGTAGACCCATATATATATATATATATATATATATATATATATATATATATATATATATATATATATATAATCTGTGTGTGTTTGTGTATGTATACTCTTGCGTGTATATTTGCTTGAATGTAAATATGGAAAACTTAAACATTTATATATTCTTATTCAGTTGTGAAATATCTTGCAATGCTCTACCAGCTTCTTATCTACTCTCATTGTATAATCTGTACACTTGTATTTTTAACCAAAAGAGGGAATATCCTCTTATTGTATACTAACAGCTGTAAAGTCTACCATCTGTATGCTACTACTCAGTAATATCTCTCTTGTAAATTTTTCTTCTCTCTGTAAACTTATGGAGGTTTTCTCCCCAGGACTTTGCTGAAATTGGACACTTGTTGTCCAGTTGGACTATCCTAGTAAACAAATGTTAAACAAAAATATAAATAAATCTCATCCAACCTTCCTTTTTTCCATTACATGAATTTTGTCTGGATGCTCTGGTTTGTTCTTACAAAGACGTGCAATGGATGGATTGGACACACTAACCTAGCTACATGTATGATTGTGCACACACTTGTGTCTGTGTGTGGTGTGGAAGACCAACCATGGCAGGCCTGGCCACCTGGCAGTGAACACTAAAAATGGACAGCACAGTGGTGTAGCAGATAGCTTTGTCACCTCACAGCAACAGGTTCTCCAGTTCGATTCTCAACTAGGATGTGGTGCCTGCATGTGCTCCCTGTATTTGCACGGGATTTTCTCTGGACGCTTAGGTTTCTTGCCACATTCTAAAGACATGCAGAAGGTGAGATGTTTTCAGGGCCCAGTGAGGCTGCGTTCTTGGCTTTAGTGAGTGCAGCCAGTACATGCTTCCTAGTTATAAACACTCTAAACTGGCCGTATGTATATATGTGTGTGTGTGCATATGTATGCCTGTATTTGTGTATGAAGAACATCTGCAGTACCCCGGCTAACCACCTGGAGGTGTGGACACTGGCTCTATAGGACTGTTACTATGGAAGTGACACCCCAACACCAAGTGCAAAAAATGGGGAGAAGGAGTTGTGGATGAAGGGATTATGCTTCTAAACATGGGAACATGGGACTGAGACCAAGTCCAGATAAAATAAACCAAATCCTACTGTATCACACATACTACCTATGTACCCAATAAACAATGTAGACCTATTAATAAAGTAAACCTTCTAGCTTAAAGAAATTTTAAACACTTTTCGTAACTTTATTACATATTTTATCTTATCAAACTTACACTATTGCTGTTTTAACCTTTTCATTCTTAAAAAAGACAAGCCCAACATCAGTATTTCCACCTCAATAAAATAAATCGAGCCTATCCTTATCTTCTCCCCAATTCTTTACTTTCATTTATTTTAAATCGCTGAAGACCTACACATTGACACTCATTTCTATGTTCTATAATATTTGTCCAAATGCTATTCAATACAGACCATGTAATCTGTATATGACAATGCTATAGGCAACTAACTCCCCTATATAACTTCCTATATTTCTTCTTCTAAGCATCCTGTAGTACTTTCAATAACCACATTAATAACTAAACTAAAATTATACTGTTTGTGATGTCCCCACTCTGGGCTAGTAATCAAGGAACCTGTATTCTTACCACTGGCACTGGAGAGGGACATTAACTTGGAACAAAATGGATACACTCAGTATTTCCATATGCAGCGCTTTGCATTAAGCACAATTTCCCTTAAGAGAACACAGGGAATGCACTCAGTCCAGGGGCTCTCTCCAGATCCCCAATAAGACTCCCCACTGACACAGCTGTAGGGTTGAGCTTTCAGCAGAGTGTCCAAGCCAAGTCCTCCACCACCCTCTCTGTGAAACCAGTGCTTCGTGTCCCTGATCCAAGCAGCTGACACACACACACACACACACACACACACACACACACACACACACACACACACACACACACACACACACACACACACACACACACACACACACCTAGGAAAGGCTAGTACACATTCACTAGCTATGCCCCCTTTTGCCAGACTCTAAGCTAGTTGCAGCACCACCAGACACACCAAAGTCAGCTTTTTCTAAGGCTTCTGCAAGGGTACCCAATTATACTGAGTGAAATTAACTCATTACATCCGAGTGATGCCTCCAGGTACATCTGAAGTTAACACGCTAAAACCAATCCAAGAAGTCAGTAGAGGCCACACTGCTAAAACAAACAACTTTTATTTATAAGAAATTGAGTGCTTTCATCTGAGTGTAACAAAGGACTTCTTCAGAATCTAACCATATGCACAAATTAAATCTTTAAATGTGGTTCAAGCACAATCACATGACACAGCAATCAACTGGCAATAAAAATAGTCACATAAAAATTAAAAAGATATAACCAGGCTAACACTAATGAAGTTGCTGTTTTGCGACGACAGTTTACCTAACTATTTGGATATAGCATTTGATTTTGAATGAGGCTGTTTGGATACATCCTATACATACAATATATAATAATCAATATTACTTTAAATCATCAAGTCAAAAGTTTTGCAATAATGATCTAATTAATTAATTAATTAATTAATTGCTTGATTGAATGATAAAATGATAAACCTGAATATATATAAAGCTAGTGGTTTTATGATATGATTAGATCTGAAGAAGCGTGCCTTGGGAGTACGTGAAAGCGCTCATCTATCCTAATAAATTTGGTCAGCATTTTATCCTATCGTGGTGGTCCGTCTCTGGTTTTTATCTCATCTACTAATGAAGTGAAGTGAAACAAATATCAAATAAAAAATATATAAATATAAAAGTATAAAAATGAGGAGCTGTAAGAAGTTATATATATATATATATATATATATATATATATATATATATATATATAAACAAATGTTTTTATAAGTATATAAATATTCAAAACCTAACACTACATATTATAGTGTTCTGTATTGTAAGATCTAAGTTTTAATAAACTGGTAATACTTAGATGGTCGTTCAACCCAGGTGGATTTAGAGCCTGCAACCTGAGTTGCCATCTTAATTCCTTAGCTTCTAATAAATCATTCCAAGGACTCCCCTCTTGAATTTTGATCCACCCTATCAATACCAAAAAAAAAAAAAAAAAAAAAAAGGAATTCATGCCCAGTATATTTGGCCAAAGAGTTAGTACTTTTAGAGTGTCTAATGTCTAACTGATGTTCATAAATCCATTCCTTGAAATGTCTTGAAGTCTTTCCCAGATAAAAACTGGTACAAGACTTACATGTGGCAACATAAACAATACCCTTGGTGTTGCAATTACAAAAGAAAAAGGAACAAAGAATCTTACCAATAACCATAACTGAGTTATCTTCCTTAATGTGGGAACACTGAGAACACCCTCCACATTTGTAGGTCCCAATTCTCCTATTAATTTTTTCTGCTGGCACAGTGGGGACAAGTTTGAAAAAATACTTGAGAAAGCTGATAGGGTTTCCCATAATGTCAGAAACCGGAAACTCAAAAAAATGGAAAGGGATAGACTAGACGGGGGTGTGCCTATCCATTGCCGAGATCCTTGGGTAATACCAGACGTAACCCTGATGACGACAATGTGAATTTGAACCAACAGGCTCAGTCAGAGCCACTTGAACAGGATGTCCCTTTAGAACAGGCCCCTTTGAGGTGTTCGGAGTGCCTGAGAAATTGGAATATGAATCAACAGCAGCAAAACTATCGGAAACAGTGGAGGAGATCCACGAACAACTACCAGCAATGGCAGCGGAGATAAATTTTGGCATTTCCTCTCCCTAATGGTTTGACGGATGTTGATGTGGCACCGGATGGACCAAGTATCATCACCAATATGGAAGGTGATTTTAAACTGCATAATTATACAGAACAGACTTTTAGTTGTGAACATGCCAACTTATTTAGTAAGAGGTTTAGTTTTGTGCCATCTGGCAGAGCTAAAATAAAAAGTGTGATGGTGGATTTTAAATTGTACCTCAGAAAGCTTAATTTGCGTCTAATGTTTAAAAACAGTTATAGGCAGGAAACAACATGTGAGATTACTCATAGAAGTATATTCAACCCTCCATTGCAATTACCTCTTATTATTTTTGAAAAAAATTGCGAGTTTGAGATCAGGAAAATTTTGGATAGTACTTCTTCAAACATTAAGCACAACCTCACCCCTACAGAGAGTTTAATTTATTTGGATAAAACCTTAAGGGTCACGAAACCTGATAAGGGTGGGGGTGGGGGTTGTTGTTATGACTAAAGTTGACTACTGTAATAGGATGAACATGATGTTATTTCATGATATATGTATGAAGAAGCCTCTGTCAATTTGGTTAACCTGTCCTATGTGCACACTGACTCTCTTTTGAAAGACATGTTAGACCAAGGTGCTATTCGTTTTGAAGATAATAAGTTTTTGTCGTGTGAGTTTCCTACTGTTCCAGCTATTTTTGGACTTCCGAAAATACACAAAGGCCTGGTGGACCCTCCTCTTTGACACATTGTTAATGCCTCTAGCACTAAAATACATCTCTTGGCAAAATATATTGACATCAAATTGAAAAAAATGTTTTTGCTTGTGCTTTTGTTTGTAAAGACTCTTGGGATTTTTTGAGGAAAATCAGAAATCTGACATTTCTTGATGAAATTATTTTTTTGACTGTTGATGTCAACTTGGCATTGAGTGGTTTCAAGATTTTTTGTTTGCTTCAGGGAATTTTTCTAACAATGATGTCTATGTTTTAACCACCCTTATGGAAACTGTTCTTAAAAACAACTATGTATTTTTTGAGGGTCAATACTTTTTTTAAGAAACATGGAGTGGCTATGTGGCTTGTGCCCCCATTTTTTCTAACATAATCATGTTAGAATGGGAAAGGAGGTACCTAAGAGGGTGTCAATATGAAAAATATTGGGACACCGATTGTCGTTTTTTGGACAACATATTTTTGGCTTGGAAAGGGCCTATGGATGAACTTGAACCTTTTCTTGATTATTGTAACACCATCATTTTTTTGAGATTTACTTTCAACATGAATCAACATAGTATCAGTTATTTAGATGTTGAAATTAGTAAAGATTACTCCAGTAGAAAGTATGTGAGTAACATTTACCGCAAACCTACATACTCTAACAGCCTCCTACACTATGATAGTAGCCACCCCTACAATCAAAAGAGAGGCTTATTAAGGGCCAATATGTTAGACTGGCACAATTGGGGTTTGAGGAGGGGGGGGGGGTTTCTTCAGGAAGGTGAAAAGTTAAAAGCCATGCTCATCAAGCATGGATACCCTGAACATTGATTTTTAATATTTTACAGAGGTTTGTAGTAAGACAGATACAGGGTTTTATAAGCCTATCCTGAGAGATGATGAGACACATTTTTGTGGCCCAGTTACCCAAGTAAAAGATGAGAAGAGTACATATTTGCAGGCTTTTGTCACTACCTTCAGTATTGACCATACAGAAATAGCCAAGGTTTTAAGGAGGAACTGGAACATTTTTTTCATGTTTTGAGGGGGCGGTTAAATGTACTGGTAGAGAACCTAAAATAGTTTTCAGAAAAGGGAAAGCTATTAAAGACATCTTAGAACAACCAGGAAAAATTAATAGGAGAACTAGGACCTACAAATGTGGAGGGTGTTCTCAGTGTTCCCACATTAAGGAAGGTAACTCAGTTACGGTTAATGGTAAGATTCTCTGTTCCTTTTTCTTGTGTAATTGCAACACTAAAGGTATTGTTTATGTTGCCACAAGCAAGTCTTGTACCAGTTTCTATGGTGAGAAAGACTTCAAGACATTTCAAGGAACGGATTTATGAACATCAGTTAGACATTAAGACACTCTATAACTACTAACTCTTTGGCCAAACATGTTGTGCAATATATTGGGCATGAAGTCCTTTTTTTGGTATTGATAGGGTGGATCGAAATTCAAGAGGGGGTCCTTGGAATGATTTATTAGAAGCTAAGGAATTAAGATGGCAACTCAGGTTGCAGGCTCTAAATCCACCTAGGTTGAATGACCATGTAAGTATTACCAGTTTATTAAAACTTAGATCTGACAATATAGAACACTAGGTTTTGCATATTTATATACTTATAAAAACATTTGTTTATATATATATATATATATATATATATAAATATATATATATATATATATATATATATATAAAACTTCATACAGCTCCTCATATTTTTATACTTTTACATTTACATATTTATATTTTTATACTTTTACATTTACATATTTTTATTTGACATTTTTTTTCACTTCATTTTTTTATCGTTATTTTCACTTCATTAGTATTAGCCTGGTTATATCTTTTTAATTTTTATGTGACTATTTTGATTGCCAATTAATTATTGTGTCATGCGATTGTGCTTGAACCACATTTAAAGGCTTTCATTTGTGCATATGGTTAGATTCTGATGAAGTCCTTTGTTACACTCAGATGAAAGAGCTTACTTTTTTGTAAATAAAAGTTGTTGGTTTTAGCGGTGCAGCCTCTGCTGACTTCTTGGATTGGTTTTGTCATGTTTGGTTCTTGGTATATGGAAGTATGACATCTGAAGTTAACTCCTACTGACACCTCTAGGCTTCAAATATTGCTTGTTCACAGTTATATCAATAATTCCAAAACTATGCTATGTACAAGGTTTTAAAAGATTTCATCTTAAAGTTTACACAATGGCAAACCCAAATGCATTAATATTTTACTACTGCTGAGTGCAGGTAAAGATATATTAACTGTTGTTTTTATGATGTTAATTTATATAGGTATAATTTTCACATTTTTTGGGAGGCTATGGTGGTGCAGCGGTTAGCGTTGTCACCTCACAGCAAGAGGCTCTCCGATTCGATCCTCGGCTAGGGTGCCTTCTGTGCGGAGTCTGCATGTCCTCCCTCCGGGTGCTCCAGTTTCCTCCCACATCCCAAAGACATGCTGTAGGTGGATTGGATACTCTAAATTGGCCCTAGGCATGAGTGCATGCGTGTGCCTTCTGTGGAAGGTTGGGCACTGGGCTGGCAACTCTACACCATAAAAACTTCAATGCCAATCATGAGCGGACAGGTGATCCAATGTGGCTACCCCTAAACGGGAAAAGCCAGAAGAAGAAGATTCACATTTTTATAAATATTTCAACAACCAAGTAATGCAGATCGATCTTCTTAGCCTCATATGAAAGTTCTCAGCTAGATTCATGGAATGCTGGTGACAGTATGTGTGTACCTTGAGTGATTGCTGAGATATTGTAAGTTGTTCTCAAAATATTACAAACATAACAGTTACTGTGTTTACTGTAACTTATAAGATTCAGTTTAAGACATAAAACCTAAAGAATACTACTACTATAAATAGTTTGTGCTGAAGTGTTTTCCGTTTATACTTCTTTCATAACCTCTATGGTTCCAGAGATATGAACATTTGTTTGAAATATGAGGACATAATTTGGTTCTGTCAAAAGGCTTAGGCTCCGCGCATTGGAAGTTACACTGCAAACTTCCTGAGCTCCACTGGAGTGAATGAGTTAATACTAATAAAAACTGCAATGTTGACTAAACATCATAGCTTTCAGGAGTGGCCAGGGCTATCACCAAATATATGCAAGTACTCTCAGAAAATAAAATATCCTCTAAAGGACCAGCCATGATGAAAAGTTTAAATATATTTAATAATTAATAGTGAAAGAACATGAAACTATTAAATATCTATTTACAATGAACACCAGAGTTTCAATCACATGAAATACTAAAATAACAGACAGATTCACACAGATATAGAAAAACAGTACTTAACTAATCTCACTATATTTTCCAGACTGATCTAATGGATTATTATTCCCTGGTCACTTACCAGAGCAAGGCAAGATGAAGTAGGTGAGGGGTCCTTCTATGTTAGGTTTCAAAAAAAGACTGCTCTGAGACTTCTCCATCAGGTATTAAAACAAAATATTTTGTCCTAGATTACAGAATGACATCACATACATCTGGTCAACTGACTATTGGTTCCTATGCTACCCCCATTGCTAGAAACTGAATTTAGCACATATGCATTACCATACACACAGACAGAGCATTGCTGAAATGTATTATATCATCTGGAAGCTTTAAAACCATAAAACATTTCCACTCTTCCTACGGGAGCTAATAAACCATTCTCTGGCACAAACATTTAGTCTCTGGCTGCAATCAGAACTGTAGATACAATCTTTATGGTCTAAACCAGGTAATTAAATATCAGGATGTTTTTTCTAAAAGTTAGTTGGGGCTGAGCTTAACCACTTCTCTTCCAGTATCCTCTGTTAAAACATATACATTTAAATCAGTTACAATACAGTCAAGTTCATAGGTTCATACTAGGCTATCTGCCCTGGGGCAATTATAAGCCTAGCCCGATTCTGTATGGCTTACACCACCCCTTGATTTGAGTATACTGTGCCCTTTTTAAGGTTTAGTGTACTGTGCCTCTGTCTAATAGTGACACAGGAGTAATCCCTGGGACAAACCTATGATCCCCCATCCACCTATTGAGATTCTTCTTGAAGAGATTCAGTGAGGTGATCTGCCTCACATGAACTGGAATTCTATTCCAGAGCGAAGGGAGCCTCTGGGTTATGAACCTGTTCCTCCAGCAAGTTCTATTTATTTCTGTGCTGAGGTCCAAGTCCCTCGAGCATGTGGCTCTAAGGGATTTAGATTTACTGAGGTGGAGCATGTCCATTAATTCTGGATTTGACATAGCTTTGTATGTCAGGCATAGATCGCCTCGAAGTAGGCGGTATGCAACTGAGTAGAGATGGAGTTTTTTTTAACCGAGCAGCATATGGCATCTGTTTGAGACCCTTGATCCTCTTGGTGAGATACTTTTGGGGTCTCTCTAATTGCTGCATGTGTCGGGTAAGGTACATCCCAAAAGGGGCATTGTATTCTATGATGGGCCTGATGAGGGATGAATAAAGGGGCACGATTACCTCTCTTGATCTAGATGCGAAACCCTTCATGATGAGGTGGGCTATGTAGAAGGTCTTTCTAACCACTTTGGCAATGTGGTTTTCAAAGGAGAGATTGCTATCAACTTGGGTCCCCAGGTCCCTAATAACTTTCTCTGTACTTAATGGGTTTCCGCCTATGTGGTAATTTGTGGGCACATTGTTTTTGCCAAAGGGTATGACTATACATTTTTTGGCATTTAGCTTTAAACCATGGTGCCGGCACCAGTTATCTGTCTCTGTGAGACCTTTTTGAAGGATGTTTGTGTCAGCTGTAGAGTCGATTATGGCGCCTAGTTTGCAGTCGTCTGCAAACTTGGTGAGCCATAGTCCTTCCACGTTTGCCTGTACCTCGGAAAAGTATATACCGAACAAGAGTGGTCCCAGGACAGAACCCTGTGGGATGCCACTTGTGACTGGTTTCAAGTCTGACATGGCTCCAGCAACTCTCACTCTGTGGGTTCTTTCTTTGAGCCAGTTTGCGACCCATCTTGTGACATAGGGGTTTATATTTAAGCTGGATAGCTTATCTATGATGCCCGAGTGGGGTATTGTGTTAAATGCCTTTGCAAGGTCCAGATAGGCTGTGTGGACTACCTTCCCTTCATCTATGGCTTTGGTGACTGTTTCGAAGAAGTCAACCAGGTTCAAAAGGCAGGATCGGCAGACAAAGCCGAACTGGGTAGGATCTAGTGTCTGTAGGTCCCCAATGTCTTTGCTTATGAGCTCCATGATGATCCTTCCATAGCCTTGCAGACTAAGCTAGTCAGGCTTATGGGGTGATAGTTTCCAGGGTCCGTAGAGGCTCCACCTTTGTGGAGTGGGACCACTGTTGCTGTACGCCATTCTGTGGGCACATATCCTGTTGTGAGGCTGAGATTGTATAGATGTTTTATTTGAGGGATTAGTTCCTCTTGGAGTTCATGTAGGACGCAACCTGGGATGCCATCTGGTCCCATGGAAGCAGTGTTTTTTGCTTTGGAGAGGGCAGCCTTCACCTGAGCATCAGAGATGTTTGGGAGGCAGCCCTCTGCCGGGATAGATACTTGCTCTTTTGGGGGGGGAGAAGTTTGCACTGAACCTGTCTGCCAGGATATTGGCGATGTCTGTGGGTTCAGTGTATTTTTTGTCGTTTAGAATCAACTCAGAACAAGTCTGGGAGTTGCATCCCAGGTTCCTAACATAACTGAAAAAAGCCTTATGATTGTCTTTGGTGTCCTGTGCAATTTTTCTCTCGAAGCTGGCCTTGGAGGATTTTATGAGGGATCGTAATTTTTTTGCTAGTACTGATCAGAGATGCCTTTCCCATTAGAGATTTTGCTCTATCATGTAGTAGCGTCCTCCTTCTGTTGTACAGTTTATTTATGGCAGGGGTCCAACAGACTGGACGCCTGCCTTTGGATGATTGGGTCTTGGTTTTGTTTGGGACAGCATGATCCATGCATTCCTGGAGATGTCCGTAAAATGCATTTATATAGTATTCTGCAGTTTGGGCCGTAGTTTCCACTGGCCCTGGGGCCTTGAAGGATTCCAGTTCAGTTTTGAGAAGTGAGAAGTTCACTTTTGAGAAGTTTTTCACTATGGTTTTCTGGGCTGAGGGTGGGGTCGGGATGTGGACATCCAGTGAAATTAATTTATGGTCTGATCTTACCAATGAGGGATATACTTCTGGTGTGGAGCATAGAGTCCCCATGTTGGTAATAATCAGGTCTAGTATGTTGTCCCCTCTTGTGGGAGTGGTGACAAGTTGTTCCATAGCATTTGAGTTTATAATTTCCAGGAACCTTTGGGCTAAGGTGCTGGGGCTTGAGTAGTGCTCCCAGTCAATGTTTGGGTAGTTGAAGTCCCCCAATATAATGGTGTTCAGAGAGATCTTCATGTTCTCCAATGTTTTCAGGAAAGCTGAGTGGGATTCCTGACTTTGAGAGGGTGGTCTGTAGGATGCTATAAACTGAAAAGCTGTCTTGCCCACTATTAGTTGCACATGGATATATCTGATACTTCGTGCAATGCCACTAACCTGGAGGTGTGGATATCCTTGATAAATATGGAAACTCCCCCTCCTTTTGTGGTTCGGTCCGGGTTTTGGGGCCGAAAACCATGATATGAGTTATAGCCTGGTAGTGCTGGGGTGCTCTCTGGAGCCTTGAACCAGGTTTCTGTCACTGCACAGATATCTATGTTCTCCATACTGAGGAGAGCTTCGAGTGCATGCCTCCTGAGGTTAAGACTTCTGGCGTTAAGCAGCATTACCCTTAGTTTCTTGCTCCTTGTGCTGTCTATGGGGGTGGGTTTGACTTTTGAGCCTTGCCTAAAAAAGGCACTATGGGTGTGGGTTTGACTTTTGAGCCTTGCCTAAAAAAGGCACTATGGGGGTGGCAAGAGCCTTTGCCAATATCTGAAAGCCCAGTGGTGACAGGTGCAAGCCGTCCCTAGCGAAGCAACGTGGCTTGTCAAGCATGTCATCCCAGGCTGACAGACACTGGATCCCCTTTGAATGACACCAAAATTTTAGCCAACTGTTAAAATCGATCATTTTGTCTTTGTACTGTGGCATCATTCTAGGTGAGGGTAAGATGCTGCTCAAGGTCAGGGTCATACCAGCCTGGGCTACATGATCAGAGAACTCCTCTAAGTCTCTTTTCATGTAGTCCAGGGAGGTACGTCTCAGGTCATTCACACCAGCATGTACCATGACTGAGTCATATTTGTATTTGCTTTGGAGTGAACCGAGTGCTTGCGTTATGTGGCGGATCCTAGCACCTGACAGGCAGCTCACCGTGACCTTCTCTTTATTCAGCCTGGTGAGCGGGACGTCAGTTTGTCTGACAATAGAGTCACCCATTGCAAGAGTATCAGGTGTGTTATTCAGCCTTAAGGGCTATGGCTGCTTGGCATACTGACTTTGTGGGCTATGTGTTGTGCGTGTTTTGTTTTGAGGTAGCGTTTGCTTGGATGTCTGCTTTGGAGGTCTCTGTTGCTTAGGTAGATTTTTATTTAGAGCCTCCGAGTATGTTTTTGTGTATTTATGTGTTTGGTTCATTGATGTGGTGGGACTATGTGATAATGGAATTGTGTTGTGTGAGGTTACCTTCTCCTCCTGACTGGTTAAACCAGTTTTGAGATGAGAGAGCTCAGTCTCCAGTTTGGCTAAATAGTTGCATCTTTCACATATATTTGAACCTGTTTGGAGGAGGAGAGGGTTGTCTGTGTACATGAGACAGTTGTAACATTGCCTCAAAATTCCCAGATTCACCAGCTGGACTGGAGAGGAAACCACTGACTGACCTTTGGACATGCTAGAGTAATATAGGGAAACTGAATTTAAGACGGACCAATAGAGGACAAGGTAATCGTAGAGAGTATAAGAGTAAGTAGTGCTTATGACTTAATAGTGCTAACTTGTAGGATTACTTAATTGGACCAGTGAAGGGCCTTAGAATGAGAATATGGTGTTTAAATTGAGAGATAGAGCAGTTCTAAGGGAAAAAGTGAAGAGCAGACATTGTGGAGCCAGGAATAGTTTAAACCCAATTAGGCGACGCTGCCCGCTGTTGCGCTATGCACAAAAACGTGCAAAACCGTGCAAAAGAGGGTTTTAAGAGAGGAAGATGAAGGAGTTAGGAATTGACCAAAAATGGCCAATAAAACTACAGTTTCAAGTCAGTAACCACTTCCACAGGGGCAGGCAGGCTGCTCAATGTTTTTCACTGCCACTGATCAACAGAGAGACTTCCCTTTAGCCCAAGCAAAAAATGGCCTCCAAGAAACTTACAAACAGTTCAAGAACAGCAAGCCTGTAACTGAACTTTTTTTAAATCTAAGAAAAGTGGGAAAAAAGCAAGATTTTTTTTGTTTTTTTCAGAGATAGCAGAGGGACTCACAATTGTTACATTTTTTTTAACAAAAGCAACTTTACAAATACATTTTTCAACACAGGCATCTGTACAAATCAGTGTGATATACAAATGACATATAATTATTTAAAAAATTGCAGCTAGCTGTGCTGGCATATGTTACACATCCACTGCCCTACTTCTCTGGGCATAGCTGGCAATACCTCACATCGTCACACTGTTCACATGGCAGCCATACACCCCTCTCCCCTTTTCATGTAAGTATCTTCCCCAGCCATCCATTAGTAGTAACCTTTACCTAAGACAATGCAGAAACGGACTGCGGTGACTGTGTAACATTGTCCCCATCCCATGATTTTGCAAAACATCAAGTTTGTACAGAATTTATAAGATCAAAAATTGTTTGATAGCAAATCATCTAAGATTCTATACCTTTTCTCCAAGAACAGTACCAACAACTTTTTAAATCACGAACAACATTTCTTTCAAATATTTCCTTTAGTTATATATGGGTCTACTTGACATGACCAAAATGTCAGTAGACCAACTTTCAGAATACTGAGACCAAAAGTCAAAGTTTCAAATTATTGAAACTTCACTTCACCGACGTTCAGAAGACAGAACATTTAAAATGGACTCTCCAAGCTGAGCAGAATAAGAAATCTGCTCATTTCCACACTGTAGTTGCAGGGGTTTGGTGGCTGCAGGGTGCAAAGCCCCTCCCCCCCAAAAAAACATAAAAGTAAAACAATAATTGTTTTTTTTTTTTTTTTTTTTTTAATTTAAGTGTCTGTAATGAACATTCATGTCAGTGCTATAGCAGTCATGAATATTCAGTGGGATTTGTTGGCTTTGTGTGTATTGGTTGGTGGTGGGATTAGGTGATGTTAAGTACATTGAGTTGTAAAAGGGTAGTTTACTGTTGCTACAGTGCGAGTGGTTAGTGTCGTACTTGCGTTTCCCGTATCCCTCCACTACATTGTAACTTTTGATTAGTACCGAGTGCGAGAGTTTAACGTTGCTTTCATTTCTCACTCTTTTTCAAACCATTTAAAATACCTGTGCAAACAATTGTTTATCTTTTGGGTCCATATTCTCATAAAAACAATAGTTAACTGCATTCATGTCTGATATTTACTTCTTTTTTACTTTCATAATGCAATATACAGTGGATATAAAATGTTTACACACCCTTATTAAAATGCCAGGTTTTTGTGATACATAAAGACCACAATAAACCATTTTAAAACTTTTCCCACCTTTAATGTGACCTATAACCTGTACAATTCAATTAAAAAACAAACAAATCTGTTAGGGGAAAAAATAAAAAATGTACAATACGCTGGTTGCATAAGAGTGCACATCCTTAAACTAATACTTTTCTGTAGCACCTTTGATGATGGTTAATTTAGAAGAAGTGAATCTGCACAAGAGATGTGCTGCAGTTGGTGGTAGTGGTATGCTATTGTGTTGGGAGAGGTGAACTCAGAGGGAGGAGCTAGTCAGCTGGATTGGAGCAGAGACATCGCCATATATCAAGCAGAAGCATCCTGTGTGAAGGTTTTTGGTGCATTTATATGGCAGAGGGAGGTTGGGAAGGAGTTCCACTTTTTGCCATGTGGCAGGTGCATAGCGTGTCCCGATGAGAGTTGTGTGAGGCAGCCACATTTGATAAATATTTTTCAGATAAACTAGCAATACGAGAAAGAACGTACCAGTACAGTGGACTGCTGAGAGATGGACAAGCTTGTGGCTTAATTGGTTGAGTATCAGGAGGTTAGGAAGGTGAGTTAGTTTATCTGCTTGAGACTAACACAGTGATATGTTATGTAACACAAGGCTGGCAACAAACTTTGCAATGTTGCTCTACAACTGCTCATATTTTGTGAGTTGTGCCGATTGTACCTTGATAAAGATTGTTGTTGAGCCATATGCCCCTTGGGAATTAGGTAGGCAACAGTGGCAGCCTTTGTGCTTGATCAGACAAAATGCTTGGACTGATGCAGCATACCTAATTTTTGGTTGGTCTTATGGGTTACTTTGTGAATGTGCTGATCAAATTAGAGAGAGTGATACCAGGTAGATTGTTTTCATGGACTAGTTCAGTTAATGAACCATGGTTACGTGGGTTGAGCAGTGTTGAGATGGTTTGTTAACACAGTGCATAAGCTTTGTTGTTTTGGGGGGGGGGTGATTTAGGACTAGATTAGACTGCATAAACCAGGATTCCACAAATGTGAAGGAATGCTGAGTGACTTTTTGAAGTTCAGAGGCAGAGGGAGCTGAATAGATGATAGTGGAGTAATCTGTCAGCAGATTGTAGATGAATATAGTGAAGAGAAGTGGGCTAAGGATCAATCCTTGGGGGCACTAATCATGATGGGGAGAAATGTGGAAGAGGCTTACAGCTATTTTACAACCAAATTCTACTGTGAAGGTAAGATTTGAACCACAACATGGCTTTGTTTGACTAGCCTATCTTAGTCTGTGAAGGAGAAGGGGATGGAGACAGTATCAAAAACTTCAGAGAGGTAGAGGAATACAGAGGAGACTTGGAGAGTTCTGTTGCTAAGGGTATCAGCAGTGGTGTGAAATGATAGCAGAGCTATGTCAGTGCTGTGAGAGGACTGGAAGCCATGTTGGCATGGTGAGAGAAGACTGCGGTTGAGTGGGAAAGCTAGAGGTTTAGTAGATACATCTCCTTATGTTTTTTGAGAGGGGTTATAGAATAGCCATGGGTCTGAAGTTAAAAAGAGAGGGGTGACATCACAGTCATGGGTCTGAAGTTACGAAGAGAGGGGTGGGAGAAGAGCCATGAGTCTGATGTTATGAAGAGAGGGGTGATAGAATAGCCATGGGTCTGAAGTTACAAATATCAGGGGATAGGCCACCTCTGTGCAGGGAAAGGATGGAACACACTTTTTCCAATGCAGAAGTATTCTTCCTGGATAGATCTGTTGATTAAGACAGAGACAGGGTAAGCTAAGCTTTCAACTGCAAGCTTTAGACAGTCAATAGGGAGATTATTTGTGGCTGTGGTGGTGACTTAGTTTTCAGAGGTACCATTTGATGGTTTTGGTGGGGACTGGTTTGACATTGACAGTATTTTCAGTGTGGCATGTGGGAGCTGGAGCTGGGCCTGTATCGTGGTGACACAGAAGTCAGATTGGTAGGTCAAGAATTAGGTTGTGAGGGTTTGTCTGGGTTTAAAAGATTAGAAATGGTAGACTAGAACAGTTTGGTGGATTTGGCATGGTGGTTCTATCAGCAGAGGAAGTACTTTTTTTGTCTGAATTCATTTTGGCTTTGGCTCTATTACAACGATGCTGATCATGCTGGTACCGGTTTGTGGTCTTCTTCCTTTGTCAGGTATTCCATGCTTTATCCTGTAAGTGCCCCAGTTGTTTGGTAGGTAGAGTGAGTCAAGAGGTTGGGGGTAGATTTGACTTTTTGTGCCTGAGTGAGACATGAGAATACAAGATGCTTAACAGCACTTATTTTAAAGTGGTGAACATCTTCCTCTAGTGGTAGGAG